>NC_079192.1:166757067-167057067 GCF_029499605.1 Hyla sarda
TAGCACAGGCCGAGGCTTTCGGCCTACATCCCGTTGGCGGCGGTGTATGAGGGGTGGGTGTACGGCTGCATGGTTTGCTCAGTCAGGGGCTGGTCTCCTATCTGTCCATTAGGATGTGCTATATGCTGTTATGTATTCTAGGGTTTCTCTAGTGTACGCTCCTATCTGGCATGTGCCTGCAGCAGTGTTTCCCAACCAGTGTGCCTCCAGCGGTTGCAAAAACTACAACTCCCAGCATGCCCGGACAGCCTTTGGCTGTCCGGGCTTGCTGGGAGTTGTAGTTTTGCAACTGCTGGAGGCACACTGGCCTACAGTAATGGACTCCAAATTGACCCCCAGAGTTTGCAAAACTACAACTCCCAGCATCCCATGTCACCTGTTGGGGCATGGCAGAAGTTGTAGTTTTGCAACCTCTGAAGGTCCACAGTTTGGAGACCACTGGTCTTGATTGCCCATTCAGTAACATGGGCCTCTGAGCTGAAGCAGAATATTGTTGTAATGCAGCGTGTATTAGTGGATGTAGTCTTTAGCCTCATACATGTCTTTTCTGTACTACAAAGTAATTGTTAGTCATGGTACTGTTTCTTAGCCTGTGCTGTGTATTTTTTATTTTTTTTACAGCTAATTAAGTCCTCAATCACACTAGAGTTTGTCAGTCGTATATGTTAAATGTACATTTTTTTAGAGTGTGTATTCTTTTTAGGTTTTAGGTCCATTTTAGAGGTATGTCAGCCTCTCATCAACAAAAAGGAGGCCATGGTTTGTCCTTTTTCATCAACTGCATCACTTCCAATTATGTAGTGTAAGCTGGTCCTTCAACATGAGTTACTATGCATGCAAATACCCCCAAACCCCAGGCATATTTGTCAAATATACCACTGCTTGCTGGCAGAAGCAATCTATGGCAGAGCTCAGTGCTCCTCTAGCCTACCTAGTGCTGAAGAACCTATAGGGTAAAGGTATGGTGGGGCAGTGTATAGGGTAAAGGTATGGTGGGGCAGTGTATAGGGTTAAGGTATGGTGGGGCAGTGTATAGGGTTAAGGTATGGTGGGGCAGTGTATAGGGTTAAGGTATGGTGGGGCAGTGTATAGGGTTAAGGTATGGTGGGGCAGTGTATAGGGTTAAGGTATGGTGGGGCAGTGTATAGGGTTAAGGTATGGTGGGGCAGTGTATAGGGTTAAGGGTCATGTTAAATGTTCGTTTTTTGTGTGGACACATTTATTTTTACATAATCTCTAGGTCACTTTCATACAGCATTTTTGCAGTACATTTGATGTATCTGGGATGTCTGTGTTGTCGTTTTCGTCGACCACATCCCTTCCAGTGATGCACGGTCCACTGGTGCTCACATACCCCTTCCCTGCTCTAGGCATCAAGTATGACATCACTTGCAGGTAGAAGCAATCTTAGCAGAACCATTTTACTCTTCAGACTTCTGGTCTAGCCCATCTAGTACTAAATGCACTTTTTAATTATTATTATTTTTTTTTTTGAAGGGGCAGTGCATATGATTAGGTGTTACTGTACCCTATACCCTTTCCCCTTAAAGTGTTTAGCATTTGGTGGGCAAGGGTAGCACTTAGAGCACAACCATGATGAGCAGAATGGCGCTGCCATCAATTACTTCTATCTGCAAGTGATGTCATATTTGACAAACAAAGCTGTAACTTGCCGGTTTGCGTGTATAGTAGTTCCTGAAATTAAAGGGGTACTCCGGCGCTTAGGCATCTTATCCCCTATCCAACGGATAGGGGATAAGATGCCTGATCAGGGTGTCCCGCCGCTGTGGACCCCCGTGATCTTGCACGCAGCACCCCAGTTAAAATCAGTCCCCGGAGCATGTTCGCTCCGGGTCTAATTACAGGCGACCACGGGGCAGGCGGCGTGTGACGTCACGCGAGCCCCTCAATGCAAGCCTATGGGAGGGGGTGTGCCAGCTGTCGCACCCCCTCTCATAGGCTTGCATTGAGGGGTGGAGCGTGACATCACACGGGCGGAGGCCCGAACCGAGCCGCCTAGTGACTCAATTGAGCCTGCTTTTGGCAAATATACACTTAATTAGGACACAGTATTGGCACGTTTTCGGAATGTTTTATATGTACGTTGGACTTGAGTTTTCATCACGATTTTAGTCTATTTTCAATCAAAAATCCTGCATCGAAAGTGATTGTGGTTCTGGAAGTGGCCCAGTCATTGATACTGCAGGTAGAGAATACTGTGAAAGCTTTTCCCGTGTTTGGAGACTGTTCACAATAGCTGCCAAACCCTGTGACTTTCACACATTACACGTATGGGCGCCAGGCTGTTAAGCAGAATCTCATTGCTGTGCATTGTAAGTTTCGGTAAGTCTCCACCACAGATATTGTAAAAAATCTTGGACAAAACCCCTCTGCATGAAATACTATGTTTTGTAGGGAAAAAAAGCCGTCCGAAAGTGACATCTGGTACTATTTGTCAATTTCTTTCCACTCTTGTGACGGCAGAACAGAAATGCTTAATGGGGTTCTCCACCCATAGAAAATAGCTTATGCAATTCAAATGTCATAATATAAAAAAAAAAAAATTTATTCATGTGTCTGATCCAATGCAGTTATTGACATTTGATTTGCCTATTTAAATGTTTCAAAGGTTGGCTAACGCACTTACAAATGTGAATGAAGACATTAAATGTCTTGCTTGCTTGTGCCTTTTTATTTTAGGGACGCGTCAGAACAAAAACCGTGAAAAAGGCTGCGCGGGTCATCATTGAAAAGTACTACACCCGGCTGGGCAATGACTTCCACACAAACAAGCGCGTGTGCGAGGAGATCGCCATCATCCCTAGCAAAAAGCTACGCAACAAGATCGCTGGGTAAGAGGTGCTGCCAAAACGCACATTTTAATATCAAATATGTATAAGAGGGTTACTATAACCTGAACACTTCACTTAATAATGGTGTTTTGATCTCTGCTGAATAATCTGTTACAAAGTGTAAACACAGGGGACCTACAATTGTGTCCTTTAGAACATGGCTTTATCTGTTCTGTCTGCTTAGGGAGCAGAGCGGTAGGGTGTGTGAGATTACAGCCAGAATAGTGGGGGCTAGAAGAGGATGGCTCCTTCCAAGGGGACTAATTAGGGGCTGAAACTTCATATCGTCACAATCATTTTTGGCAGGAATGTCTCCCGGACGTTTTACCACATTAATGCAGTGCCATATATGTATATATGTATATATGTGTATATGTATATGTGTGTGTATGTGCCTTCAAGGTGATAACTCTGGCTCTTGAGTCTTGTAGATCTAGAATTGTCACATGTTGAGATGACTTGGTTGTACCTGCTGTTGTGGTGGGGAAGTTGGTGACCAGGAGGCTGTGTAGGTGGCAGGCTTTATTGCAGTTGTATAGGGTAGACATTTAACTAGCTTCTGATGTGATTCAATCCTATGGCCCTAATTTGTGACAGATCATGCAGACTGCAACCACAAGAAGGCACTAACAATTTGCATTGTTATCCTTTTATCTTGTACTAGCACATGGCTTGATGTGTTATCTGTGAGCCATAGAAGAGGGAACATCAAGCTTATTGTAGTCCAACTCCCAATAGATCCAAAGAATAAATTAGGCCTCTGTTCTTGTGAACTTCTGAATATAGCCGGGTACTACTCCTGTTCAGAAGCTCTATAGAGAGTGAATGGAGCAGCTGAGCATGTTGGATTGAACCTCCATTCTCAAGATTTTTGGAGATTTTAGTTTGGACCCTCCCTAGTTATCTTCTCTTTTGGGATGACCTCTTAAAGATGATGTCCAGCAGTAAGAAACGTATCCCCTATCTGCAGGATCTCCCGTGCGGGGCCCTGGGTCTGCTGTTGGAGCGTGTTTTGTACCCAGCACCTCAGCTGGTAGAAACTCGCTCCCTCTATTGATCTCTCTAGGAGAAGCAGAATACAAATGCTGTCCCTGCCTCTCCCATAAAGATGAATGCAGGAGCATGTTTGGCCCAGGGGACTTGCTGTGCGAAACGTCACACAGGAGCTGAGCCGTGGCCCCGAGTGATTGGGGGGGGGGGGGGGTCCCAGCAGTCAGACCCCCTGCTATCAGTCCCCTGCACACCCATTAAAGTCAACTGGTAACAAAATGTTTTTTTTTTATTGTAGTATAGTGAAAATATTAATCCTTCCAGTACTTAGCTGCTGTATGCTCCACAGGAAGTTTTTTTTTTTTCTGGAATTCTTTTCCATCTGATCAGTGCTCTCTGCTGACACCTCTGTCCATGTCAGGAACTGTCCAGAGTACAAACAAATCCCCATAGCAAACCTCTCCTGCTCTGGACAGTTCCTGACATGGACAGAGGTGTCAGTAGAGAGCACTGTGGTCATACTGAAAATAATTTCAGAAAGAAATACAACTTCATGTGGAGCATACAGCAGCTAAGTACTGGAAGGATAAAGATTTTTAAATAGAAGTAATATACATACAAATCTGCTTAACTTTGTGGCACCAGTTGATTAAAAAAAAGGGAAAATTCCAAATTATATATTGATTCACATATACAATATGTCTACTTTATGTTTGCATCATAAAGTTGACATGTTTTTACTTTTGGAAGACATCAGAGGGCTTCAAAGTTCAGCAGCAATTTTCCACAAATGTCAAAATCTGTATTTTTAGCGACCAGTTCAGTTTGAAGTGGATTTGAGGGGCTTTCATGTTAGAATTACCCCATAAATGGCCCCATTATAAAAATTGTAGCACTCAAATTATTCAAAATGACATTCGGTAAGTGTTAACCCTTTAAGTGTTTCACAGGAATAGCAGCAAAGTGAAGGAGAAAATTCAAAATCTTCATTTTATTACACTGGCATGTTCTTGCAGAGCCATTTTTTAAATTTTTACAAGGGGTAAAAGGAGAGAAATTCACCCCCATAATTTGTAACCCCATTTCCCTCGAGTAAGGAAATACCTCATATGTGTATGTCAAGTGCTCTGTGGGTGCACTAGAGAGCTCAGAAGGGAAGGAGGGACAATGGGATTTTGGAGAGTGAATTTTGCTGGAATGGTCTTTTGGTGGGCATGTTGCATTTAGGAAGCCTTAGGAGAAAATGCCCCCCAAAATATGTAACCCCACTTCTTCAGAGTATGAGAATACCCCATGTGTGGATGTAAAGTGCTCTGCAGGCAAACTACAATGCTCAGAAGAGGAGCGCCATTGAGCTTTTGGAGAGAGAATTTGGTTGGAATAGAAGTTGGGGGCCATGTGCATTAACAAAGACGGTTAGGGGATAAGATGTCTAAGCGCCGGAGTACCCCTTTAAAAGATTATTGCCCCAGCTTTCATTACTGGGAAATTTCCTTTAACACTTGTGCTCCGCCAGGCCGGACATTGTTGTGGAGTAAAGCTGGGCCTCCAAGTTCCCGAGGCAACTGAATGGAGTCTTGTTCATTGGTTTTAATAGATGCCAAAGATGAGCCTTTTAATTCTTTTGCTCTCCTACCCAGTCTGCACATTGTGGCCTTTGGAGGGGTCTTGCGCAGAACTCTGCCTTTTTATAAGACTATTTAGAGAGATTTTAGAATTTGTTATACAATGTATATCTAAAATCTTATCAATTGTGCATTGTAAGGGACCTCTCTGTTTCATCTTGTAGTTTTTCCAATGTTGCATGTTATCCAACCTGCATCGAAAGTGATTGTGGATCTGTTGGTGACCCAGTCATTGATAATGCAGGGAAAGCAAAGTGAACGATTTCCCGTGTTTGTGGGTTACTTGGTACCTTTTCAAACCCTGTAACGTTCACACAGCACTTGTATTGTGGCTCGTGTGCATGGATAAGGATTTGGTTTTGTGTTCATGGTGTGCTTTAATACATATATTTTTTTCAGGTATGTTACACATTTGATGAAGCGTATTCAGAGAGGCCCTGTCAGAGGCATCTCTATCAAACTGCAGGAGGAGGAGAGGGAGAGGAGGGACAATTATGTCCCAGAGGTAAGAATCATACCATATAATGGGGACAAAAACTTTTGGTTTCCGCTTAACTTGGACATCAAGTAGTGGTTGTCTTGAGGGGTCTGCTGTAATGATCTTCACTTGCAGGGTGGTGATGTACATGAGATTACTCACTGTCCTAAATTGACCACATTAGGGGCTTTGTTGACTAGCCTTATATTTACTGGCCATTACAAATGAGACGTTCACAATTTCTATTAAGTTTTTTTTTACTTTTTAAATGAATTAAATGGATTTTCCCAACCCTGTTTAACAATCCCAAACAAGTGAAAATAAATGGATTACCGTAAAGTGTGTAATTGGACCTGGTTTACATTCCTTAATACAAAATGCCATACATGTACAGTGCAGTCTGTGGTCCCTTAAACAGACACGGTCAGATTCAAAAACGTACATTGTATGTCTTGGCTAAACATTAACCTTTCTAATATACTTTAAGAAAATTGTATTTCCTTTTTATAAAAATCATGGCTTTGTGAAAGCTGAAGAACAGGCATGGACAAAGTCCAGTAAGTGAGGGTGGGCTGTGCTCTCTCCTGTCTGATAGGACAGGAGAGGGCACAGAGGAGTGCTAGCCCACCCGTGGCTAATGCCAAACATCACCGATCAGTGATGCCTGGCATTAAACACCCATTACAAATGAACGTTACTTTAACTGCAAGGTCAATGGCTTATACATTAAAAAAAAGTTCAGAATTGCGTATTTTTGGTCACTTAACAGGGATGTGGAAATCCTATCACCCGAGACATGTATTTCCGGGTGCCGCACAGGTGAATCTTTCATACATTTAGCCCTGTATCGGGCTAGCAGGGCCGGAACAACTTTATTTTTATAACACCGGTGTGAGGTGCGGACTTGCATGGGACGCAAGTCTGCACCTCACACCGGCACTCAGGGTGTATGGAGCGGGCTCCTGACTCGAGTTTGCTCCATACCCGTTGGCCCCCGGCTGATTTCAGATGTCGGGGGCCACTGCTAATAGCCCAGCATGCTGCACTCGCTGCGGTCGGCTATTAGCCTTTTAGATCACCGCTGTCAAAGTTGACAGCTGAGTTTAAAGGGGTACTTCGGTGCTTAAACATCTTATCCCCTATCCAAAGGATAGGGGATAAGATGCCTGATCATGGGAGTCCCACAGCTGGGGACCCCCGGGATCATGCACGCGGCACCCCATTTGTAATCAGTGCCCGGAGCGTGTTAGCTCCGGGCCTGATTATGGTCGACCGCGGGGCCGGCGGCGTGTGACGTCACACCTCTGCCCCTGTGTGACGTCACGCTCCGCCCCTCAATGCAAGCCTACGGGAGGGGCCGTGATGGCTATCACATATTCTCCCGTCGGCTTGCATTGAGGGGCGGAGCGTGACTTCACACTGGGGCGGAGGTGTGACGTCACACGTCGCCGTTAATCAGTCCCAGAGCGAACACGCTCCGGGCACTGATTACAAACGGGGTGCCGCGTGCATGATCCCGGGGGTCCCCAGCTGCGGGATTCCCGTGATCAGGCATCTTATCCCCTATCCTTTGTATAGGGGATAAGATGTTTAAGCACCAGAGTACCCCTTTAAGGTTTCTTATAACCATCCCTGGTGGTGTGGAAGGGGTTAAGTTATTTAGGGGGTAAACACTTGTTTTGAGGCGGGCTAACACGTTGTCCCCATACGGCCCTTGGTACGAGCAATCATTAGATGGCTCATATAGATCAATGCAGTACTGCATTGATGAAATCCTGAGAACCTGACCCCTTGGGGGGACTTGAGTGCTGCGCTTTGGAAACTTCTCTAGAGCAGTGGTTCCCAACCGTGACAGTCCATTTCCAAAAAATTGTACCTCCATATTGGAGACATTTCTTTAATGAACATAGTATAATTCATATGCCAATAAGCACATAGGAAGACTGCACTCCGATAGGTGTCCAAAATAAGTGGGTTTTATTGGTCCCAAAAGATACAAGTGATGCAACGTTTCGACCTAACTATAAGGTCTTTATCAAGTCCTTATAGTTAGGTCGAAAAGTTGCATCACTTGTATGTTTTGGGACCAATAAAATCCACTTATTTTGGACACTTATCGGAGTGCAGTCTTCCTATCAGCCGTGGTCGAGCTTGAGGTCTGGCACCCACCATCCTTAAAGGATATATCACTGTGTATCATCCACCTCTGTTAGTGTATAATTGATATGCTTTACTTTACTCAATGTCCTCTCCCTAGGCCCTCTGCACCTCTGGCTATCATCCCAGTTCACTGATTTACTAATGACATCTTCTCTGAATGGAGCTGTTTACTTTAACTTTTCTTCACTATCTGGCCTAGACCACCAATAAGATTTCTCCAGCCAAGACTTATCTTCATAGAACCAGCCTAAGAAACATTTTAGGCTAATTTCCCAAGTATAGTACCCACCTCTTTACAAATTCCCCATGTGTATTTCCACAAACAGTAATTGTTCCCGCTTTGTCCCCGTAAAAGTTAGGTACCCTCTGTGCCCCTTATATTGCTGTAGGCCCCCATACTGACCCCATATGTATTTTAGGCCCCCATACATAGTTGTATGCCCCTATAGTGTCCTGCTTTGGTGCTTCACCTCTCTAGTCAGGCAACTTATTGCTATGGCTCATACTTGGAAGTCCCCGGTCCGCAGGGGCAATGAAGCACCAAAGCTAATAGTGAATGCCCATAGAAGCCTAATGCCTGCACTTCTCCTCTGCTGTCCTCCTGCTTCACTCCTAGGTGCTGTGATGTCAGCCACTTTATAAGCAGTAACCAGTGGCTGTGTCCGCCGTTACCATTTTTAATCTCCTTAACAACGCAGGACATATATTCACGTCCTGCTCCCGCGATATAACACAGGAAATGCGGTGACCCCGCCTCATACCAGGTCGATCCCGGCAGATATCCACAGCTAATACAGACATCAGCGATTTGTGGTGATGGCCGATATTAACCCTTCAGATGCGGCTATCAAAGTTGATCGCTGTGTCTAAAGTGAAAGGAAAACCTTCCTGGCAGCTCAGTCAGGCTTATTGGGACCACTTCTGTGAAACCGTGGTGTCCCAATCAGCTGTAAGGACACAAGTAGGGTCCCTACCTGCCTCCTTGTTGTCCGATTGTCGATTCACTGTTCCATGCCTGAGATCCAGGCAGGAGCAATGGATCACAGATATCACTGATCAATGCTATGTCATAGCATTGATCAGTGTCTGCAATCGATGTACTTCATGTTATGGTTCCATATGGGAACTATAACATTGCAAAAAAGGGGTAATTTTTTTTTATTTTATCCCCTTCCCTAATAAAACTTTGAATCATCCCCCTTTTCCCATTTAAAAAAACCTATGTAAAAAAAATAAACATGTGGTATCGCCGCGTGCATAAATGTCCAAACTATAAAAATATATTGTTAGTTAAACCGCAGGGTCAATGGTGTACATGTAAAAAAAAAATCCAAAGTCCAAAATAGTGTGTTTTTGGTCACTTTTTATACCCTAAAGTGACTTTTAAAGGCTGATCAAAACAATGGTAAAGATAAAAACCTTCACATCACAGCGCAAATTTTTTTTTTCCCAGCAGTAAGACAAAATCAAACCTATAAGTGGGGTATCCTTTTAATCGTATGGACCTACAGAATAAAGATAAGGTGTCATTTTTTTGCCAAAAAATGCACTGCATAGAAACAGAAGCCCCCAAAATTTACACTTTTGCAATTTTGTCGCACAATGAATATTTTTTATTAAAATTTTTTTTTGCTGTAGATTTTTTGGGTAAAATGATTGTCATTTCAAAGTAGAATTGGTGGTGCAAAATTGCAAAAAAAAACAAACCTTTAAGGGGTTAAAGTACCCCCTGGAGATCTAAGTGCCAGGATGGAAGCCACTGCTATAAAACACTGGTCACCTTGAAGATGGCGGCCCAGATTTATCAATCTGAGGCTAAAAATGTCTGACTTTGGCTGACAGTAGCCAATAACAGCTCATCTTTCATATTATAGCAATTTGAGAAATGAACGTTTTTTTTGTTTTTTTTCCCCTCTATAGTCAAGCTTTACATTTAGGTTTTTGGACAGTGTGATGGGCAGCTCTATAATGTTCAATTTCTTTTTTAGGTTTCAGCCCTGGACCAAGAGATCATTGAGGTTGACCCGGACACCAAGGAAATGCTGAAGCTGCTGGTATGGATTATTGGGAAACTCCTCATGAATGCCTGTTGCTTTTTTAAACACCTGCATCGAAAGTGATTGTGGTTTGATCAGTGGCCCAGTCATTGATACTGCAGGGAAAGCATTTGAAAGATTTTCCCGTGTTTGGTTGTTGCCTGTACATCCCAAACCCTGTTCCTTTCATACACCATGAATATAAATAAGTGTGGCCTGTGTGAGGTTGGGGTACTGTTAGAGTACCACTTTACTCTTTTTGGTACAAACAAATCTGCATGGAATTTAACATGTAAATGGGGTTGCAGAAACACTATTTGCTTGCACAGGGGTCAAATTTTGGTTTAGATTTCATGCCAAAATCGTCAAATGCTTGACATATGAACAGATTTGATGGCTCAACACTAGAGATGAGCGAATTTACAGTAAATTCGATTCGTCACAAACTTCTCTGCTCGGCAGTTGATGCCTTATCCTGCATAAATGAGTTCAGCTTCAGGTGCTCCGGTGGGCTGGAAAAGGTGGATACAGTCCTAGGAAAGAGTCTCCTAGGACTGTGTCCACCTTTTCCAGCCCACGGGAGCACCTGAAAACTGAACTAATTTATGCAGGATAAGTCATCAACTGCCGAGCAGAGAAGTTTGTGACGAATCGAATTTACTGTAAATTTGCTCATTTCTACACAACACTGCCCAGGTGTTAAAGGGGTTATCAAGGATTTAAAAAAAAAAAAAACATTGCTGTTATCAAACACCTGTCCTCAGGTTGTATGTGGTAGTACCTCTTCTTCTACATTCACTTCAACTGAGCTTTAATACCACACACAATGATTGCTAAATCACTTGTGGGGGCCTTTTTAAACTTGATCAGTATCGGCCATACACACCTTGTTTAGACAGGATGATGTGTAACCAATAAAGGCTTTTTAAATGCCCACACATAAGATCCAGGCAGCCGACAAACAAGTTTTTCCATTCTACAGCCAATAATCAGCCTGTGTAAAGGGGCTTTTACTAGCAATGTAGATACACTTGATGATTTCAAACAAAAACACAGAAAACCTACCAAAAGTCCAAGATATGTTCCAATCTTTCCCTCCAGAAGAAAAAACTAAGTAAAATATAAACAAATCTCTCTGCGTTCATATACCAAAGTACAGTGTATTGTGACCTGGTGAATTAACTTCCTTTACAGCAGTCACCTTTGGCATATGTGTGTTTTTATTTTTTTTTCCCTTCCTCAAGACTCTCTATGAAAGCCTAGTCTATTTTAGGAACTCATGAAATGAGTTCTACATTGTTCAATAACACATGTTCCAATTTACTTAACATTAACGATATGACTTGTTTACGGTGTATGTACATAAAAAAGGACTGTTCATGGGTGATCTTATTAGATAGCCTTAACAAATTTATTTTATTTTTTTTAATTCTCATTTCCAGGACTTTGGCGGCCTGTCCAACCTGCAGGTGACCCAGCCCACTGTAGGGATGAACTTCAAAACGCCACGGGGAGGCGCTGTTTAAATGTTTGTATCATACAATTTCCAATAAACTTGGGAAAAACAAATGCTTGTGCAAGTGCTTCCTTGATCTTTTTGGAACCCAGAAAAATTTTACTGGAAAAATTCTTTAAGTAAACACTCGCTGGCTTCTCTAATAGAGCAAGCAAAAGTTAATTCAGTATTTGCGTAAGTATTCAGCATTTCAATACACTCGCACTGTATTCATGGGTACAAAAACAGACTAAAGCAGGGGTTGTCAACCGGTGGTATGCCACCGATTGTGCGGTGGTACGCAATGCGCTGACAAATACCAGCCATGCATTGGCCAGTATTTGTCAGTGCAGAGTGGGGAATGGCCATGGCAGCTCTGTAGAGTACCATGGCTACTTTACGGGAGCTGCGTGGTTGCCAGGTAGATGTGACTTCCCCTGATGTAGCGCGGAGGTGCTGCACTGGAGGACGTCACCCTTATGTGCGGCACAATGGCGTTAAGATGGAGGTAGGGAGGGATAATACCAAAGGGGATCAGAGGGCAGGGGAATTGGCACAGGGGCATGAAGATGGAGGGGTGGTAATGATGATCCTCCATCTTTATCCCCTTGTGCCATTATTCCCCCCCCCCCTCCCTATGATTCCCTTCTGCCATATCTGATAATGGCACGAGGGGATTAAGTATCGCATTAGTATAAAGTTAAGCACACTCCATTATGAAGATAAGTTAGATTACTTATTTTGTTCACGGGTACCCCTCGTGCGTATTTATGAGCGATGGGTACCCACAGAAATACTTTTACCCTTTTGGGGGGTACAGTTGCAAAAAAAAGCTTGAACCACAGGACTAAAGGACATCTGATTCCATGTTTCCAGCATGTGCACTTAATTGAGAGATTACATTTAAAAGCAGCTTTGCAGTAACTCTTGCAATGCCCAGAAAATGTATTTGTTAGTGACCTTGTGGCAAGTACTGCTTAGGAAGGAAGAATTTTAGATCACAAAAGGGCACATTCTATCGACTTGTATTGCATTGCTTACTTTATTCATGCTTCTAGTCATAGATCTGATGGATGGCACTACTATATTGGAATACATTTTTTTTTGTGTTCCAATAGAATCTATGTAAGGGAACACCCTTGCCTGTATAGGAAGCACCCTTCATATGTCTAAGCACTTAGATGCCATTATGACTGCCGCATCTAACACTCAAGTGGAAGTGGGCTTATGTATAGTTGGTTTTAGGAAGTACTTGTGCTGTGTTTTTTTTCTTTTCACCTTCGAAGTCAAACTGTGACAGATTGCTGAGTAAAGAAATTTGTTTACATGACGTTGAATTGCTGACGTACTGTCTGACTGCATGTAAGGCTTAGAGGCATTTCATCTAAATGCCAGGAGCATGGTTATCTCCTGCTTATGTAACATAGCAACAATGATTGTAAGGTTGAAAAAAACAAGAGTCCATAGAGTTCAACCTAAAACCAACTGTTGATCCAGAGGAAGGCAACCCCCACCCCCAAAAAGGGTAGTGCCAGTTGCCCCATGACAGAGAAAACATTTCTTCCCAACCCCAATAAGGCAATCAGAATAAATCCCTGGTTCAATGTTCTATCACCATAAATCTAGTATCCATAACCCTTTAATGTTGTTACTCTCTAGAAAAACATCCAGGACCGCCCCGATCTCAGGCTTGGAACAAATAAGCACTGATCGGACAGCAAGGTAAGGCGCCTCCCGCTATGCTCTCTTCGAGATGCTGCGTTTCACAGTGGCGGTCCCAAACAGCCCACTGAGCTAACTGGCAATGGCAATCTCCCATTTTAGACGCAGTGGACAACTTTGAATGCGGCGTCTAAAGGGTTAATACTGGACATCATCCCAATCAATGTCCGGTATTAGCCTTGGGTGGGACCCACCGGGTATGATGCGTTCTCACCTGCTGAGTGCGCGTCATACAGCGGGAGTCTGCAGTGGATGTAAACATACGTCCATTTGCGGGAAGGGGTTAAACTTGTTTAGGGAGTCAGACATTACTACTAGAGATGAGCGAACTTACAGTAAATTCGATTTGTCACAAACTTCTCGGCTCGGCGGTTGCTGACTTTTCCTGCATAAATTATTTCAGCTTTCTGGTGGGCTGGAAAAGGTGGATACAGTCCTAGGAAAGAGTCTCCTAGGACTGTATCCACCTTTTCCAGCCCACGGGAGCACCTGAAAGCTGAATTTATGCAGGAAAAGTCATCAACTGCTGAGCTGAGAAGTTCGTGACGAATCGAATTTACTGTAAGTTCGCTCATCTCTAATTACTACATGTGGCAGTTGTCCAGTCTCACTGCTCTTACAGTTAAGAATCCCTGTCTGTGATGGTGAAACCTTCTTTCCTTTAGACTTGGGGGATGCACTTTGTAGTTACCGGCCTAGGTATAAAAAGATCACTAGAAAGATCTCTGTACTGTCCATTCGTATATTTGTACATTGTGAGAAGATCGCCGCTAAGACATGTCTTCTCTAAACTAAATAACCTGTCTTGTTCCTGTAATCCTCCCATGCCATTAATTATCGTTGTCATGCTCCTCTGCACCCCCTCCAGTTCAGCCATATCCTTCTTATATACAGGTGCTCAGAATTGAACATAATACTTTGTGGTCTGACTAGTGATTTATACAGAGGCAAAACTATGTTCCTGATGCACAAGGTGCATGTTAAAGCACAATAAAAGCAGGGTAGAAATAAGGTGCATAAGTTGAAGATACTTTGGAGGTTCTGAATTAGAAGAACAAGCATATAAATAAAAAGTTTATAGACTCGGCTAATTCAAGAGGTATGTGTGTTTTATACTAGACCTTTACATTGACAATCAGTATCTGCAGGTGAATTGTGGTATAGAGTCAGAGAATACAGATGTGACTGGCAAGCAATCCGGTATAGGTGCAGTACCTGATGCAGTCCGGAAAGGTTTTGCTGTGTTATCAGATCCTATGATCCGGTTGTCAAAATATTGCAAAATGACAAAATCTTGGGAGAATATATACCACCAGCCCCATCATTTTGTATATGAGCCCAAAACATAGGCAATTACATCACCCCCAGCTTGCATATTCTGCGCATGTCATTAGACTTAGTGTTTCTGAGCTTTTAATTAGCTCTATGCGCATGCTCAAGATTGCGCGCAGGTCCGCAAACTTAGAGAAGTCAGTGTTCATATATTTGCACATGACAGGAACTTCTTGCCGGTGTGTTCGGACTTAGTTGGATTATTGAGCTAGTCTATTCACTGCGCATGTTTTTGGACTTAGATTAATTCTACCTCAATTCTTGTAAGTCAAAAAACTTCTCTAAGTTCGCGGACCTCCGCTATCCCGAGCATGTGCATAGAGCTAATTAAAAGCCGAGAAACACTAAGTCTAATGACATGCGCTAAAAATGCAAGCTGGCTGGTTAGGGAGACATCAAGAAAAGGAGTGACCTCACAAACTATGATGAATGATTGGCGGCTGAGAACGCCAAACAATTAACTATGATAATGAACAAGTCTATAAATACCTGCTAGCCCGCAAACCTGACGTGCCTTGTATTTTTTTTGAGAGCCATTCGGAATGGTGAAAATGTTTAGAGGAGAGGTTTAATGTTTTAATAGCACAGTGACCTTTTCTAGCAAGTACATGGTGTGTCGGAGCTGCAGCAGGGCACTAGAGTACACTAGATAGATATGAATGAATAGTAGTCTGCATGACAGACACTTCACAATCCTATTAGAGAGGAATTGGACCACTGCCATCTAGTGGCAATAAATGTGAAATGCACTAAAAGCTACTAGTTTTAATAAATTCTATTCAAAGTTAAATTTTATAGGGGATCTTTAGTCGGGGTTTACCCTGAGGGGATTTATTTCCCGAAGTAGGTTTTGTGATATTAGGGACTCTGTTTTTTGACCCATCCCTAATCAAACATCCCTGTTCTGGGGAATGGGTCCCAAATCCACTAGTCACAAAATATATCACTGTGGATACGTAAAGCCCTTGACAAGTCCACTTGTAAAAAATTTAAAGCCGAATGCCCTAGACCCACTTTACCTAACCAAGCCTCAATAACCCCTGTATTGGACCCCATACTAACTAGAGTCCTACTCAAAATGGGATAAAATCCCCAAAAAGGCATTGAATTGTGCCTTTAAGTTATGCCAAGATAAATTGCTTGATAGTACGGGTCCACTAACAAAAATTATGGATTTAGCCGAGGAATCTGCATCATCTGGCACGCCTATAAATATAGACACCCTGAAGGGTTGGACTCAAAGAGCATTCTGCATGCTGGGGAATGCCAACGCAGCTATATGCACAGAACGCAAGCGCTGTATTTTAATGCGCCTTGACCCCCACTTGGCGCCCAACAAGTATGAGACACCAAAAGACAGCTTACTATTTGGGGAGATTTTTGTAAAAGAAATAATCCAAAAATGAAAATTTATGTACAGCATTAGATAAAGCGCAAGCTTCTCTAAAAAGGTTTTAACACCCATGGTTTTTGGGAAGGCTGGGAGAGTAAAGGGGCGCTTTCCCAGCCAAACTATGCATACAAGACAACCTTACAAAGCTCCTCCACAACCAGACAGTCATTCCACTCCAGCACCAACCACCCCATTCTTCCCATATCGAGGATGTCCATGGAGGTCTTGTGGACAAAGGGGATTTTCTTGTTAAAGACCCCCTACAGGTGAGTGTTATCTTCTCAAATTCCATTAGGAGGAAGGATCATGCATGTTTTCCAAAATTGGAACATGATCACTTCAGATGCAGGGATTTTAAACATAATGGGATTCCAGATATATTATCATCCTATGTGGCAATCACCCTACCCAGTTTAGTGTCATTTGCAAATATAGAAATTCTACTGTTGTAATCCCTCTACAAGGTCATTAATTTATTTGGATCAGCATATGTGATCTGTACTCTGATCTCCCACCTTTTTCCTCAGGAAAAATTGGGTAGCTTTACCAAGCAAAATACACCAGGATAATGGCACAAATGGTGCCACATACTGGCCAAACAACAAGAGCTGCAACCAAACCAGGAGGTCAAATGGAAAAAAAAAATGTAACCTTTTGTGGTTTTTCTCACTTGGGGTGCACTTTTGGGTTGGTGAGTTTTCTAAGAAATGCTCCATATTCTAGGTGTAAAGTGTTACTTTAAAAAATAAATAAATTGTCTAAATGTTGTTGCATTTGTGGCAGTTTTTTTTCACTCCATGAAAAATACTAGAATCATATTAAAGAATCAACTTGTAACCGTTCAAATGAAATCTACAAAGTACAAAAATAAAACACTGCTGTTTGTAGCTTTTATTTATTTTTCAAGATAAAAAAAAAAAAAAAACACTGAGCAGGTATGTGTCAAGTAGGCCTTAGGACTTGGGCACACAGAAAAATAATGAA
Source organism: Hyla sarda (assembly GCF_029499605.1). NCBI lineage: Eukaryota > Metazoa > Chordata > Amphibia > Anura > Hylidae > Hyla > Hyla sarda. Next base: position 166,774,135 of record NC_079192.1, read on the forward strand.
ATTCTTTGCCAAATGTTTTAAGCTCTTCCATGCTGAAATGAGGCAAAGTTGGTGTGGATTGTGGCAGATTTAGAGCGAAAATACGAAGTCCCACATCCTTGCTGATTTTTTTGGTGGCATTCGGTTCAGCATCAGAAAACTCATTTTTATCTTGTTTTTCTTGTTTTCCTTTTTGATCTTCAATATACTTTTTTTTTTATATATATATATTATCTGACTATATGATCTGATATTTCAGGTACAGGTGTAGCACAAGTCAGTCAAAAGTCTCTGATGCAGGGGGGAAATGACCCAAACGTAGTCACTCGCTGACTATGTTCGCATCATAGGATTAAATGCCATCAACGCATGAATGCTCCCTAAAAAGTGTCATTTTTTTGTGCAGTTAATTCTTTCCTCTAGTGCAAAGTTACAGTGATTCGATTCGTCACGAACTTCTCGGCTCGGCAGTTGCTGACTTTAGCCTGCATAAATGAGTTCAGCTTTCAGGTGCTCCGGTGGGCTGGAAAAGGTGGATACATTCCTAGGAGAGATTCTTCAGCCCACCGGAGCACCTGAAAGCTGAACTCATTTATGCAGGATAAAGTCAGCAAACGCCGAGCCGTGAGGTTTGTATCGAATCACTATAACTTCGCTCATCTCTAATTATGCAGCCCCACTGTGTACTTCTCATAACTACAATAAACACTCAAGGTCTGCTGTATGACCATTTTCATTGGTTGGAAATATGTGATGCTTTGGACTAAAGTAAAGAGAGCAAACATTCCTTTCTTTTATGTCTTACAGCAGCACCAATGGGGTTAGGCAATTAACGGGGGGGGGGGGGTAGTTTTCCACTGTGTACTCTACTACACCTGTACTGAGGGCTGCTTGTTTGGATTCCCTTATATCCAGCCTGTAGTACTTCACAAACGTCAGACAAAGACCCAAGAGGTGGTTCTAAGTGTGGTCAGTAGGGATACATTTATTTTCCACCCATGAGGTAGATATTGTAATTTTGAGTAATGAGTACTTATCAGTTGCATTGCTCATCTCCCTTATCCATCTAGCTCAAGCAACTTAGATACTTTTAAAGGGGTACTCTGTTGCTAGACATCTTATTCCCTAGCCATAGGCTAGGGGATAAGATGTCTGTCTGATTGCAGAGTTCCGAGCTGCAGGACCCCTGCAATCCCTGTCACCTGGTGTTCTGAACATTATTTTCAGATTGCTGGGTTTGGGAGGTTGTAGTTTCACAGTGTGATGTCACACCACACCACACCCCCTCCATTCATGTCTATGGGAGGGGGCATGATGGCTGTCACGCCCCCTCCTATAGACATGAATGGAGGGCATGGCATGATGTCACGACCACGGACTCCCAAACCCAGCGTTCAGATAATAATAATAATCAGCAGCAGTAGGATCCTATGGATAGGGGATAAGATGTCTAGCAACAGAGTACCCCTTTGAGACCATTGTTCTTCCCTGAGAGCGTAAGAACAATTTTCATTCTATCAGATCGCTTCTTTCATTTTTTAGAGGCTTTTACAAAAGTTAAAGAAGTGATCTGATTGGTTGCTATGGGCAACTCAGCAACTTTTCCTCTGGACAGGTTTTGATAAATCTTCCCCATTCAGTTTACTTGTTTGCCAACATTGTGCCAATTTTAAGTCTCCCAATCACTGTGTGGGTTCTTGCCACCTATTGAAATGGCAAAACCATACTGTCACAATAACTGTAACTCACAATAGTTAGTTTGTCATGGATGTGCATGGGAAAAATACTCTAAAACAGAAAAGTTTTATCACTCCCTATATTGCACCTATTGTATAACAATGCAACTTTCTGTGTGTCCTACAGAAGAGATGCAGAAACCACCTTGGCAATGCTGTTAATGTAAAAAAAAATGTTAATGCTGTTACTGGGGAAAAAAAACTTCTCACCAGCAGCATCAACCACACTGATAATGAGGATTTTTGTCTTTGTATGTGGTGTGGTTGTTGAGATATAGATAGAAAGTCATATGTAAATGAGGTCCTTTGGTGCACTGGGGACATTCCCTAGCCCCTCTGTGCACTTGTACGTCTCCTCAACTGGTCCTTAACACCCCTTTTTATAAATATTCATAAATCCCCATTGGCAGCAGGTAGCTACTCTGTACCAAATTTCAGTAGAGACGATCCTGTGCCTGTGTCGCTTCCACACTACACTACCGAGAGTCTTTTCTCTTGTACTTTAGGTAGCATAAACAGGCTTTAAGATAATGTGCCAAAAGCTACTTACTTTGTGAATAATTCCTCCTCCTCTTCTGAAGCTGATGTGCCCGCTGCTTCTGGGTGTAGTATGGAAGCTTTGCATGCACAGGGGTACTCCAGACTGGCTACATGCTGATGGGGAAGTTATGAATATTTATAAAAGGGGACATTTTTTGGGGAACAGCCAGAGAATACACAAGTGCACCAAAATACCTAATTTACATACCTTCATTTTTACCAATACCCAGACCTAATTTTTACCTATACCTCCCCATCCATGCCTCAGACACCGAAAACACCCTTGTGATCAGCATCACCTGTATGTGACTCTGGAAAGATGTCCTAAGCTCTTAAAGGAAACTGACAGTAATTATTTTTCATTTGCTTCCTTATTGCAAAATTAAGAAACTTTCTAAATGGTATTCATAAAAAATAGCTGCAGAGTCTGTGCAAGTCCTTCACATAACTGATTGTCAAGCTGCTTTTACCATCCATCTAACAGAATACTGCTTCAGTCAGTGTCCCTCTCCCATCCCTTCTCTCATTGTTAGAGATAGCAGCAGGAAGGGTAGATCACACATAGAGTAGAGAGATAAGCATGCAAGGCATTCTGGAGGGGGGAGAAAAAAATATCACACAGATTATGTATAAATGTGGAGAGAGCACTTACTGCAGACTTTGCAAGGGGGAAAATCGCACACTCTTCAGCATGAGTGTCTGTCAGCACAAGGAAAAGAGATTGCTCATGGGACTGTACAAGCAGAAATCTGTACAGGGACAAAACTGCTAATACATGAGAGCTACTGAAGAAAGCACCAAGGATACAATGTGAGTTCAAATAGAGAGAAAAAACAGACATGGTCGCACATCTACAACATGCACAGTGATCTAAGGCTTCTCAGCAAAATGTATTAAAGGGGTACTCCGGTGGGAAACCTTTTTTTTTTTTTTTTTTTTTTTAAATCAACTGGTGCCAGAAAGTTAAACAGATTTGTAAATTACTTCTATTAAAAAAATCTTAATCTTTATGATCATGAAGTGCAAGCCTGCTAGCCATGTCACGGCCACCTGTAAGTAGCGGGTCCCTAATATAAAATTATGCTGCACTGAGCAGCGACCACCACTGCCGCAACACTAGTGCCCACAGGGGGAACGACCCACTGGCAGAGCAGCCCCAATACCGCCTGACCAGACCCTGGGCTGTGCCTCCCCACAGACATGGCACTGCGGCAGCAATGGATGCCGCACAGAGCAGCACCAGTGTGAACAGGTGACAAAGCTCACTTACCAAGACTGAGAAGCTGCCAAAAAGAATAGGGCCCTTTGCAGCTTCCTGCCAATTTATATAGGCCTTGGCTGAGGGGGAGGGGCAGTGTCCTGTCCTGAAGTAGAAAAAGAAAAAAAAAAGAGGGAGATAGAAAACACAATGTGAATTCAAATAGAGAAAAAAACAGACATGGTCGCACATCTACAACATGCACAATGATCTAAGGCTTCTCAGGAAAATGCATTAAACTAACAGGTCATTAGTGTACTTTATGACCATGAAGTGCAAGCCCACTAGCCACCTGTAAGTAGCGGGTTCCTGGCGCTGTGAAGCAGCCATTGCTGCCGCAGCGCTGTGTCTGTGGGGTGGCATTGGGGCTGTTCTGCCAGTGGGTCGTTCCCCCGTGGGCATTGGTGTTGCAGTGGGGGTGGTTGCATCAGTGCAGTGCCATTTTATGTTAGGGACCAGCTACCTACAGGTGGCCATAATGTGGCTAGCTTGCTTGCACTTCATGATCATCAAGTATACTAATGACCTGTTAGCTTCGTAAATGTTGCTGAGAAGCCTTAGATCACTGTGCATGTTGTAAATGCGCGACCATGTCTGTTTTTTTTCTCTATTGAGATAGACCAACTTTACATCCAGCATGTCACTTGGAGGAACACAGCCACATGAAAAAAAAAACGTGCAAACTGCATATGAAGGGAGTTTGAAAATGATAGGAAGGAAAATTACAAACTTAAATTGGCACTGTCATTTGCAAAAGTGTTTTATAAAATGTAGATAATAACATATGTATATTTGTAATATACTTTGGTTAAAAAAGGTGTATATTTTTGGGTAACAGTAATGTTTTGTCCCTGCAGCTATTGTCTGTGGAAGATAAGGCTCTGTGCAGGCTCTTGGCTTGTAAATAAATCTGCTCTGTGTGCCAGAGTATGTCACAGAGCCTTAGTGCACAGTACAAAGCCCTGCTTGTCCCACCCACACTTCCTATTTTATCCTAGCTGAGACACACAGGGAACAAGACAGCATTTTTTCACCCAAAAATATACAAATCTCCATATAATAGCATTATCTACATTATAGAAAAAGTTTTTGCAGCTCCATAGGTCCATAGGCTTTAAAGCATTACTGTCATAAAAAAAATAGATATGTCAAAGGTCTTGATCGGTCTGGGTGTGAGCGACGGCCCACGTCTCCGCTCTGCCCCCTAAGCAGATGGAGCAGAGCAATGACATTGGCCAGGACTGGACTGTCAATCATGCTGAGGGGGACTGATTACAGCTGGAGAAGGGTTGACTAGGTGAGTATATCTCCCCGCCCAGGGGACTACTTACGGAGCTGGCGGGGAACACTTTCTAACAGGATATCCTCACCATCCCCGCCAGTAGGTGCATCTCTCAGGGATGCTAAGAAGAAAGATTTTACCATATATTACGCGTTGCCTTTAAGTGTAAACATTTTGTAATTTACTTTAGCTGCTCTTCTAAATTATTATTGCTCTTTAGGCTTTTATATGAACTAATGCCCTATCATGAATCATACAGCTGAGGGTGTGTGCTGAATAAGGGCTGCTAGCTGACAGAATAGCAAGGTCACAGCAAAACTGTTTATAGTAACGTGCAGGTAACAGCTCTATACTATTCCCAGATGCACATCCACAGGTAAGAGTTCTCTCCTACACTAGTCTTTCCAATCCTTATATAGCAATAGAAAACCAAAGACCAAAACAGGCAAGTGGAATGTATAGTTATGATGATTATATTATGCCAATTTTTTTATCAATAGACAATCTAGGACTCAGTTGCTTGAGACAAAAATCATGATTGCAATTTTGTCATTTTATGCTTATTTACAAGAGTATTGCTTTTCATATTTGGATACTGAGATGTCAGTATAAAGTTTTTTATGTGTATTTTCTATGGCTTTTAAATTGTAGCACAATTTTAAGAAAAGTACATCTTACATTAAAGCAGTATACCTTATAAAATTGACTCATTTTTTGTAAAATTCTTCTGCAACTAAAAGGTGCACTGGTACTGAACATGTAGTGGGTCTCCAATAAAGTCCACACTATAGAAATAAAAAACGAATGTGTTTGAGCCTTATACCGTACCAAAATATAGCAATAGTAACAATAGCTATTGTAGGTATGTAGAGCAATCTTTTAATATAACTTACATATGAGCCAAATACATGTATCTGATGTATGGGCAACCTTCTGGTAGATGTTAAGCTTTGTGTAGCAAGTTGTGGTAAATGAAGTAATATTTTATGTGTTAAATAGACAACATAGAAATGGATTACAGACCTGACTGGATTGATGGTACTGATGAACCAGCAAAAGCTGTTCTAGTAACTAACACCTTATCCAAAATGGCACGAAAAGCCAACCAGGTAACAGAAGAAGTAACCAAGATAAAACAGAGGGTGGATAGGGTAAGGAATCATTGTAATACATAGACAATATTAAAGTATTAAAGAAGAGAATGTGTTATGAGTAAAACTATACAACTAAGATAGTAACGTTTTACCATTAGATAGCATAAATAAAAAAGGATAAAAAAAATTGTAGGTGTAATATATGACAGAACTGTAGGTAGATTTCAAAATCATGGTGTGTAAATGTATTCAAGTTAATCCAAATCCAGTTGCCAAGTACGTATTGTTTGCTTACTCGTCAACTGATGGCAGATATTGGTTTGGCACCCAGTAGGTTCTAGTAATATACCATTGTCTGGCATGAATTATTTGTTCTTAGTTATGGTAACTCGTTTTGTTTACATGCCAACCCACTTTTCTCTTCTGCTTGCATTAAAAACACAGAAAAAGTACAATGGTACTCCATGTAGAATAAAGAGTTTTTTAGTTGTTGTTTTTTTTACCTTTAACAGATGATTCATACTTTTGAAAGAACCCATGGGGTTTTAAGCAGCATGCAAGGGTCTGACATGGAAATTATCGAAAATATGGTGAGCAATAGTCAATTTGCAATGGAAAAAAATATGACTAGGGGGCAAAAAAAAGTATTTAGTCAGCCACCAATTGTGCAAGTTCTCCTACTTAAAAAGATGAAAAGATGAGAGGCCTGTAATTTTCATCATAGGTATAACCTCAAGTTTGAGAGACATAATGAGAAAAAAAATCCATAAAATAAAAAATGCTAAGAATTTATCTGCAAATTATGGTGGAAAATAAGTATTTGGTCACCTAAAAAAACAAGATTTCTGGCTCCCACAGACCTGTAACTTCTTTAAGAGTCTACTCTGTCCTCGTTACCTGTATTACTGGCACCTGTTTGAACTTGTTATCAGTATAAAAGACACCTGTCCACAACCTCAAACAGTCACACTCCAAACTCCACTATGACCAAGACCAAAGAGCTGTCGAAGGACACCAGAAACAAAACTGTAGACCTGCACCAGGCTGGGAAGACTGACTCTGTAATAGGTAAGCAGCTTGGTGTGAAGAAATCAACTGTGGGAGCAATTATTAGAAAATGGAAGACATACAAGATCACTGATAATCTCTCTCGATCTGGGGCTCCACGCAAGATCTCACCCCGTGGTGTCAAAATGATCACAAGAATGGTGAGCAAAAATCCCAGAACCACACGGGGGGTGGGGGGACTAGTGAATGACCTGCAGAGAGCTGGTATCAAAGTAACAAAGGCTACCATCAGTAACACACCACGCCAGCAGGGACTCAAATCATGCAGTGTCAGACGTGTCCCCCTGCTTAAGCCAGTACATGTCCGGGCCTGTCTGAAGTGTGTTAGAGAGCATTTGGATGATCCAGAAGAGGATTGGGAAAATGTCATATGGTCAGATGAAACCAAAGTAGAACTTTTTGGTAAAAACCCAACTCGTTGTGTTTGGAGGAGAAAGAATGCTGAGTTGCATCCAAAGAGCCACCATACCTACTGTGAAGCATGGGGGTGAAATGAGATTTTGAGTGAAAACCTCCTTCCATCAGCAAGAGCATTGAAGATGAAATGTGTCTGGGTCTTTAAGAATGACAATGATCCCAAACACACAGCCCGGGCAATGAAGGAGCAGCTTTGTAAGAAGTGTTTCAAGGTCCTGGAGTGGCCTAGCCAGTCTCCAGATCTCAACCCCATAGAAAACCTTTGGAGGGAGTTGAAAGTCTGTGTTGCCCAGTGACAGCCCCAAAACATCACTGCTCTAGAGGAGATCTGCATGGAGGAATGGGCCAAAATACCAGCAACAGTGTATGAAAACTGAAGACTTACAGAAAACGTTTGACCTCTGCCATTGCCAACAAAGGGTATATAACAAAGCATTGAGATGAACTTTTGTTATTGACCAAATACTTATTTTTCACCATAATTAGCAAATAAATTCTTTAAAAAATTAGATAATGTGATTTTATGGATTTTTTTTCTCATTATGTATCTCATAGTTGAGGTTTATCTATGCTGAAAATTACAGGCATCTCTCATCTTTTTAAGTGGGGGAACTTGCACAACTGGTGGCTGACTAAATACTTTTTGCCCCACTGTAACTCTATACAAAGAAATAAGTATGTAAAAAAAAAAAAGAAGTTAGAATAAGGAAACATATGAGTACATTTTTACATTAGATAGTGAACCCCAGTATAGCCTGCAACTGGTTTGTGCAGGCTATACTGGGGTTCTTAATCTAAGGGATCCCCTGCATTTCACTCTGAACAACCCCCCCCCCCCCAAAGAGGTTTGTTGTAGGGTGATCCCCAGATTTTGGTCTCCAGAATAGTTACCGGTTAGTAGTTGGATGCATCGGACAGGACAAGAACTTGATCATGACACTGGAATGTAGTCACATCATAGGGAGATGGTCACAGCTCTGAAACATGGTAAAAGTTATAGAACATGGTCATAGGACGGGAAAACTGAGTTTAGGAACATGCTAGGTGCTGGAAGTAGGAGCTACTAGGTACAGGATCTAAAGACAGGCTGTGGTTGGAAACAGGTGATAGCAGGAAAAGCATTTTGCCGCAAATAACTAGGAGATATCATTAGTATTACCCTGGTTGCCCGTCTTTGAACCCTCTCCAGCTCCACTATATCTTTCTTGTACACTGGTGCCCAGTACTGTACACAGTATTCTATGTGTGGTCTGACTAGTGATTTGTACAGTGGTAGAATTATTTCCTTGTCTTGGGCATCTTTGCCTCTATTGATGCACCCCATGATTTTATTTGCCTTGGCAGCAGCTGCCCGACACTGGTCACTACAGCTAAATTTACTTTTAACTAAGACTCCTAAGTCCTTTTTTATGTCAGTAGTCCCCAATGTTTTAATTTAATACATTCTCCCAGCCTGGATTTTTCTTCCCCATGTGCATTACCTTACATTTGTCAGTGTTGAACCTCATCTGCCATTTCCCAGCCCAAAACCTATCCAGATACTTTTTTAACAGTACACTGCCCTATATTGTATTAACCACTTTACAGAGCTTAGTATCATCTGCAAAGATTGATAATTTACTATATAATCCATCTAGATATATTAAAAAGAATAGGACCCAAAACTGATCCCTGTAGCACCCCATTGGTAACAGTAACCCATTATGAACCACCCTCTGTTTCCGATCACTGAGCCAATTACCCACTTACTGTTACGCCGAGCGCTCCGGGTCCCTGCTCCTCCCCGGAGCGCTCACGGCGTCTCTCTCCCTGCAGCGCCCCGGTCAGTCCCGCTGACCGGGAGCGCTGCACTGTCATGGCCGTCGGGGATGCGATTCGCACAGCGGGACGCGCCCGCTCGCGAATCGCATCCCAGGTCACTTACCCGTCCCGGTCCCCTGCGCGCCAGCGCGCGCCAGCTCTCTGAGACTTAAAGGGCCAGTGCACCAATGATTGGTGCCTGGCCCAATTAGCTTAATTGGCTTCCACCTGCTCCCTGGCTATATCTGATCACTTCCCCTGCACTCCCTTGCCGGATCTTGTTGCCTTGTGCCAGTGAAAGCGTTTAGTGTTGTCCAAGCCTGTGTTACCTGAACTTCTGCTATCCATCTTGACTACGAACCTTGCCGCCTGCCCCGACCTTCTGCTACGTCTGACCTTGCCTCTGCCTAGTCCTTCTGTCCCACGCCTTCTCAGCAGTCAGCGAGGTCGAGCCGTTGCTAGTGGATACGACCTGGTTGCTACTGCCGCAGCAAGACCATCCCGCTTTGTGGCGGGCTCTGGTGAACACCAGTAGCCTCTTAGAACCGGTCCACTAGCACGGTCCACGCCAATCCCTCGCTGACACAGAGGATCCACTACCTGTAAGCCGAATCGTGACACTTACACACCTTTTATGTGGCACATTTTCTGGGTTCTTTTACAGCTTGCACTATACTGTCCATTATACACTGACACTTTTATCGGCCATTTATTAGGTTGATTTTACTGTGTTGATACTACTATTTGCCTTTCACTATTGTGTGGGCACTACAGTATAGAGAACCTTCAGATTATTTGTTTAACTTATTGATTTGCAACTATGAATACTTGGGTATTGGTATTATGACCTTTCAGGTATTGTGCTGTATCTTGTGTATAGGATGATCTGGAGAACATCTTGAATGATCAGAACCAGAAGAGGAAATATCAACAAAAGCTGACTGTCTTTATTGTGGGATTTCAGGAGAACTGTGAACAGAGGAGACATCTCCTGACACAATTACAAGAGGTCTGTTTTAGCACTGAACGTCAGATATGCATGGTGGTTTACAAGATGTTAAATGGTTACTAATCTTCCCAAAAAGTCTTCAGAATAAGCACTTCCATATGCATGTACCTTAGGAGTAGTCTTATTTATGGCCATTGTATAACTTCCACATGGCATTTTTCACCAATTTTTCCCACAGCAGGCCTCATCTTCAGTTGTCCCAGAGCTGGATGAAAACTAGCTGTTCTTACATCACCAATATACTCCACCTAAACAGAAGAGGAGACCCTGATCTCCTATATTTCAACAGCACACGGTCAGAAGCAGCAGCAACAGGAAGGACATTATAGAGTAGTACTGAGCAGTGTTAGGCTAAAAAAAAAAAACATGCGGGACATTCATAAAAGTGTTTACCCGTTTTTTTTTCTTATATTTGTCACTAAAAAGTCGTAGTTGCGACTACACAATTTTTCTTTGCGACAATCCTTCTTCAGAGAGAGAAAAGCAAAAAATAATGATTTCAGCTTTTGTAAGCAACTTTCACAAATCAGCTTACAGTAGTTAGAGATTTAAAAAATGCGAATGTCGCAAAAAAGTCGCAATAAAGTAAAATTTTGCTTACATTTACTCCAGGAAAATCCTGTCTTACTAAAATACCTCACCTACTGTTGCTTACCCGTGGCAGATTTCAAGATTTTGCTTACGCGCGACATTTATTAAGGCAGTGCAGCATAGTAATAAATTTGTCGCACGTAAGCAAAACGGCAGTCAAAAAAAAAAAAAAAAACTAAAAACAAGAGGACTAAAGCAAGGTTTTATAAATGTCCCCCCATGTGCTCAGAAATATTGAATAGTGAATATAATCAGAACTAGACTACATTTGGTCCATTGAAATAAATGGATATTGTGTAGATATGCATCACCATACTATTTGGCCAGTTAGCAAGCATTTACAACAAACATAAGTCTATGTTTACATGTGCCTAAGAATGAATAATAAAGGTGGTGTGCCCCTAAAAATTAGCATGTCTGGATCTAGCAGAGGTCAAGGAGATCTGACCCAAGACTATGGCGTTGTAATGTTTACAGATTTTGAATGTCATGCTAAAAAATTCCTGAAGGAAGAATGAAAGCATTATTCTTGGTCCCATGGGTAATACCTTATGGATAAATAAGATATTGTCCTAATCTATTGACTATTTTACATGTGCCTAAGCCATAAATTAAGTGCTAGGTGTTATATAAGTTACTTACTAGAGCTTTCAGCCATGTCTCTGTGTCTCACTCTCATCTGTCTCACCGGCTAACACCCCTCCCATCCCCATAGACTTCTGTGGGCAGCATGCAACTGATTTTTCATTTCACAACATGCGTTCTTAGTAGTTTGTCAAAGTGAATGATGAGTTTTAAAAATAATTGAGGAAACAGGAGCCTGATAAAAGGAGAAAGAGATATTTTCCCTAATGATTTATGCAACTTTTGTAAACTTGTAAACTTTGTAAAGTTTATAACATTATATAAAAAATGTAGGAAAACTTTAAGACCATTAAATATTTCAGGTTGTTACCAGCATTTCGGTGCAGTCCCAAAACATGCAAGAAGGCATCCTCCTGGGACAGGCTTTTAGAATAATGTAGCCTTCCTTCAATTCATTTTTATGACAGTATAATATCTACTGAAATACATGTATTAGTTTATTCCTAACTGATATTACCAGCCCCATAGTGTCTCCAGTAGTGTTGAGCGGCATAGGCCATATTCGAATTCGCGAATATATGGACAAATATTCGTCATATATTCGCGAATATTCGCATATTCGTTATATTCTCGTTTTATTTTCGCGTATGCGAAAATTAACATGTGAAAATTAGCATATACAAAATTAACATATGCGAAATTCACATATGCGAAAATTAGCATAGGCTAATTTTCGCATATGCGAATTTTCGCACGTCAGTCTCACACAGTAGTATTAGAGCCTTCTTTACACCACACAACCTGGAAGCAGAGAGGGGTGATCACTGTGATGTGTACTGTGAAAAAAAAAATAATAAATAAAACGAATATTCGTAATTACGAATATATAGCGCTATATTCGCGAAATTCGCAAATTCGCGAATATGCGATATTCGAGAATAATATTCGAATTGCGAATATTCGCGAGCAACACTAGTCTCCAGCCGCCCCTAATTCTCTAACATAGAGGGAATAAACTTGCAACATCGATAAAGCACATTTTGGAGCCTATCTAAAAAGGCACAAGGTTATTCCACTAGTGGTTGTTGTGTATAGTCTTTTTCCTGTAAAACTTGTTACCACATGTACTTGAAGTCACCCGAAACTAAGGTGTAGTGCTACAAAAGCAAGAAACATTGACACTTTGTAAGCACCATGGGGGGCATTTACTAATCTTTTACTATGTAGTCTGGTTTTTACCCTGTTTTTTTCTACTTAATTTTTGACTATGTGCGACAAATTTACTAAATTGTTGCACGGCATTAATAAATTTGGCACACATAGGCAAAAGTGGGAAATTTACTTCATGTAGTAGAAAAAATAGTCTGTTCCTTTTTCCTGCTGTCTGAATAGGTTTGGCTGCTGGTTTCCTTCTGGATCTTTTGTTTTTGAGTTTTTTTTTAGCTTTTTCACCACATCTAAATAATTCAATAACTACAGTGGTCCCTCAAGTTACAATATTAATTGGTTCCAGGAAAACCATTGTAAGTTGAAACCATTGTATTTTGAGACCATAACTCTATGGAAACAGGGTAATTGGTTCTAAAGGCACCAAAATGTCATCCAAAAATAGGAAAAAGTGACAAAGAAAAATAAGTAGATAACTGATATAGATAAAGCAAATCCTTACATATAAAAGTAATAAAGATCTGCTGGGAGCTGTAAATCACTGTCTATGTCAGTGTTTCCCAAGCAGGGAGCCTCCAGCTGTTGCAAAACTATAACTCCCAGCATGCCTGGACAGCCAAAGGCTGTCCGGGCATGCTGGGAGTTGTAGTTTTGCAAAAAATGGGGCCACCCTGCTTGGGAAACACTGGTCTATGTAGAGGACAGGAGCGTCTTCAGGGGTCCTGTACAGTACAGGCAATGTCCAAAACAAGTAATGGAGTTGCCCTCACCTGGTGTCCAAAAGAGCAGCTAACCCTGATACAGGTAAAGTGTACAGAACATGTAATACCAGACACCAGTCAGTGCATACACTTCAGTAATACAGGGGTTTTACCAGTGAATGCCCATTTTGATTGGTTGGTTCTTCCAGCCATTGACACGTTTTACAGATCTGGACTGTCTGTAGCATTGTATGTTGAGTCTGGTTTCAACTTACGATGGTCCAGAAAAGACCATTGTTTGTTGAAACTATTGTATGTTGAGGCCATTGTAAGTTGAGGGATCACTGTAAATTGTAGTCATGGCTCAGAAGTGGTAAACGGCGTTTAGTGTGTGTGTGTGTGTGTGTTTATTACATTTTTTTAACACAGTTTTTTTCTCCCTAAATGTACTTACACTTTTTTTTTTTTTTGGTTACTTCTTGTACAGATCTGTGTATCCTGTGGACTCCTTCGGATTCGGTGGACTACTTCGATGACCAGCGTTTTTCTTTGCTTGATGTTAATAAAATGGTTAACGAGGGCTTGTGGGGGAGTGTTTTTTGTAATAAATTTTTTTTAAAACCTGTTGTGTTTTATTTTTATTTTACTTTACTAGACAGGCTTAGTAGTGGAAGCTGTCTTATAGACTGAGTCCATTACTAAGCCGGGCTTAGCGTTAGCCACAAAAACAGCTAGCGCTAACCCCCAATTATTACCCCGGTACCCAACACCACAGGGGTGCCGGGAAGAGCCGGTACCAACAGGCCCGGAGCGTCAAAAATGGCGCTCCTGGGCCTAGGCGGTAACAGGCTGGCGTTATTTAGGTTGGGGAGGGCCAGTAACAATGGTCCTCGCCCACCCTGGTAACGTCAGGCTGTTACTGTTTGGTTGGTATTTGGTTGAGAATAAAAATAGGGGGACCCTATGCGTTTTTTAAATATATTTAATTATTTATTTAAAAAAAAAAAACCGCATAGGGTCCCCCCTATTTTCATTCTCAGCCAAATACCAACCAAACAGTAACAGCCTGACGTTCCCAGGGTGGGCGAGGACCATTGTTACTGGCCCTCCCCAGCCTAAATAACGCCAGCCTGTTACCGCCTAGGCCCAGGAGCGCCATTTTTGACGCTCCAGGCCTGTTGGTACCGGCTCTTCCCGGCACCCCTGTGGCGTTGGGTACCGGGGTAATAATAGGGGGTTAGCACTAGCTGTTTTTGTGGCTAGCGCTAAGCCCAAGTTAGTAATGGACTCTGTCTATAAGACAGCTTCCACTACTAAGCCTGTCTAGTAAAGTAAGAAAAAAACACAACAGGTTTTAAAAAATTTTTATTACAAAAAACACTCCCCCACAAGCCCTCGTTAACCATTTTATTAAAATCAAACAAAGAAAAACGCTGGTCATCGAAGTAGTCCACCGAATCCGAAGGAGTCCACAGGATAAACGGATCTGAAATGAGAAGAAAACAAAAAAATGGGTTAGTACATTTATTATCACCTGCTCACACATCTCCCGCCCCGCACGACTACAACTGCCAGCATGCCCTTACAGTAAGGACATGCTGGGAGTTGTAGTTGTGTGGTGCAGGAGATGTGTGAGCAGGTGATAATAAATGTGACAAGCTTGTCCCCTGCCCCCAGCTGCAGGACTACAACTCCCAGCATGCCCTTACAGTAAGGTGGGGCGGAGGCCGGGCACAGTGTTTCCCAACCTGGGACTTGTAGTTTTGCAACATCTGGAGGCACCCTGGTTGGGAAACACTGTTTTATGCCAGTGTTTCCCAACCAGGGTGCCTCCAGATGTTGCAAAACTACAAGCCCCAGCATGCCTGGACAGTCAAAGGCTGTCTAGGCATGCTGGGAGTTGTAGTTTTGCAACATCTGGAGGCAACCTGGCTGGGAAACACTGGCCTAAAACAGTGTTTCCCAACCAGGGTGCCTCCAGATGTTGCAAAACTACAAGCCCCAGCATGCCTGGACAGTCAAAGGCTGTCCAGGCATGCTGGGAGTTGTAGTCTTGCAACATCTGGAGGCACCCTGGTTGGGAAACACTGGCCTAAAACAGTGTTTCCCAACCAGGGTGCCTCCAGATGTTGCAAAACTACAAGCCCCAGCATGCCTGGACAGTCAAAGGCTGTCTAGGCATGCTGGGAGTTGTAGTTTTGCAACATCTGGAGGCAACCTGGCTGGGAAACACTGGAATAAAACAGTGTTTCCCAACCAAGGTGCCTCCAGATGTTGCAAAACTACAAGTCCCAGCATGCCTGGACAGTCAAAGGCTGTCTAGGCATGCTGGGAGTTGTAGTTTTGCAACATCTGGAGGCAACCTGGCTGGGAAACACTGGCCTAAAACAGTGTTTCCCAACCAGGGTGCCTCCAGATGTTGCAAAACTACAAGTCCCAGCATGCCTGGACAGTCAAAGGCTGTCTAGGCATGCTGGGAGTTGTAGTTTTGCAACATCTGGAGGCAACCTGGCTGGGAAACACTGGCCTAAAACAGTGTTTCCCAACCAGGGTGCCTCCAGATGTTGCAAAACTACAAGCCCCAGCATGCCTGGACAGTCAAAGGCTGTCCAGGCATGCTGGGAGTTGTAGTCTTGCAACAACTGGAGGCACCCTGGTTGGGAAGCCTGCGCAACTTACCGGCTTCCGTAGGATCCAGCGCTGCACGACACTGCCGCGCGACAGTGCCGCGCGACGATCTCCGACAGCGATCGTCGCTGGAGCCTCGGAAGGGTAAGTGAACCTCTTCGCCGGTCCCCTTCAGCTGTTTAGTTTTGCAACAGCTGGAGGACTACAGTTTACAGACCACAAACCAGGGATCTGCAAACTGTGGCCCTCCAGCTGTTGCAAAACTACAACTCCCAGCATGCCTGGACAGCCAATGGCTGTCCAGGCATGCTGGGAGTTGTAGTCTTGCAACATCTGGAGGCACCCTGGTTGGGAAACACTGTTTTAGGCCAGTGTTTCCCAACAAGGGTGCCTCCAGCTGTTGCAAAACTACAACTCCCAGCATGCCCGGACAGCCAATGGCTGTCCAGGCATGCTGGGAGTTGTAGTCTTGCAACATCTGGAGGCACCCTGGTTGGGAAACACTGTTTTAGGCCAGTGTTTCCCAGCAAGGGTGCCTCCAGCTGTTGCAAAACTACAACTCCCAGCATGCCCGGACAGCCAAAGGGTGTCCAGGCATGCTGGGAGTTGTAGTCTTGCAACATTTGGAGGCACCCTGGTTGGGAAGCTTGCGCAACTTACCGGCTTCCGTAGGATCCAGCGCTGCACGACACTGCCGCGCGACGATCTCCGTCAGCGATCGTCGCTGGAGCCTCGGAAGGGTAAGTGAACTTCTTCGCCGGTCCCCTTCAGCTGTTTAGTTTTGCAACAGCTGGAGGACTACAGTTTACAGACCACACACCAGTGGTCTGCAAACTGTGGCCCTCCAGCTGTTGCAAAACTACAACACCCAGCATGCCCTGACAGCCAAAGCCTATGGCTCTCAGGGCAGGAGCCCGGGCTGACATTACAGTGCAGCCGCCCGGGCTCCTCATACGGTCTCCCCGCTACCCCCCTGGTCTCCCGCCCGGGCTCCTCATACGGCCTCCCCGCTACCCCCCGCCCCCTTGTCTCCCGCCCGCGCCGCTCAGCTCCCGCTGCTACAAGACTACAACTCCCAGCGTGTCCTCACTGTAAGGCCATGCTGGGACTTGTAGTCTTGCAACAGCAGACAGATGGGAGTTGTGTGGCGCTGGCAGGTGAGAGGGGGGGATATAAATCACTGTAGTGTCCCGGTAGCGCGGGGAGAAAGTATGTCGGAGCCCGGGCGGCAGCAGCTTTTCCTGCTCCATGTTGGAGCTGGAGTAAATTTAGTCAATTTTTATGGCCGTTGCGACAGTTTATTGCGCAACTGCGACTGTCTCAGTTAATAAATTCCTGACCACTGCAAGTCAAAACTGAAAACTTGCGTAAATTAAGCGGGAATTTTTTTTTTGACTTTCTAGCTCTTGCTAGGGAAAGTCGCACAATTTATAGGGTAGGCGCAATTGCGACAATTTTGCGCCAAAAATAGTCAGAAAAAACTGACTAAACCCCTTAGTAAATGCCCCCCCATGTTATCTTTGTATGATTATCTGGTACAAATTTTTAGAAAAATCTCTAAGTAACATAAAATCTGTCCAGTTTTTCAGTATCTGCTCCTACATGAATGAAAATGAAGTAGAAGGGGATCAATATTTAGGACTATCTTCTGTGGATCTGGATGAGACAGCATTGCAGGTGAGCCTGTAACTGTAAAAATATATAAAGAATATGTAGCAGATATACCATGGACATATCCAGCAAAGGGGATTATAGTACAGTGGTCTCTCAAGATACTATATTAATTGGTTCCAGGACGAACATTGTATGTTGAAACCATTGTATGTCGAGACCATAACTCAATGGAAACCTGGTAATTGGTTCTGAAGCCACCAAAATGTCATCCAAAAATAGGTAAAAGTGAGAATTAAAGATAAACAAGTAGATAACTAATACAGATAAAGCAAGATCGTACATATAAAAGTAAGAAAGATCTGCTGGGAGCTGTAAATCACTGTCAGTGTTTCCCAACCAGGGTGCCTCCAGCTGTTGCAAAACTACAACTCTCAGCATGCCCGGACAGCCAAAGGCTGTCCGGGCATGCTGAGAGTTGTAATTTTGCAACAGCTGGAGGCACCTTGT
This sequence comes from Hyla sarda, assembly GCF_029499605.1. Classification (NCBI taxonomy): domain Eukaryota; kingdom Metazoa; phylum Chordata; class Amphibia; order Anura; family Hylidae; genus Hyla; species Hyla sarda. The sequence goes on from NC_079192.1 coordinate 166,792,111, forward strand.
TTGGGAAATGCTGGTCTATGTAGAGGACAGGAGCTTCTTCAGGGTTCTGTACAGAATACACAATGTCCTAAAAAAGATACATGGAGGTAACACCCTCACCTGGTGTCCAAAGGAGCAGGTAACCCTGGAACAGGTAAAGAGTACAGAACAAGTAATACCTCCCTGTACTGTAGGGGGCGCTACCAGACGCCAGTCAGTGCATACACTTCAGTAATACAGGTAAAGAGTACAGAACATGTAATATCTCCCTGTACTGTAGGAGGTGCTACCAGACACCAGTCAGTGCATACACTTCAGTAACACAGGTGTTTTACAAGTAAAATGCCCATTCTGATAGGTCAGTTCTTCGAGCCATTGACACGTGTTGCAGATCTGGACTGTCTGTAGCATTGTATGTTGAGTCTGGTTTCAAGTTACAATGGTCCAGAAAAGACCATTGTATGTTGAAACTATTGTATGTTGAGGCCATTGTAAGTTGAGGGATCACTGTATATGATAAATGATTGATAAATGTCTTCAACATGCTATAGAAGAAAAAGAAACATGGAAATTGACCTACAATGTAGATTATGAATCTACTGCATGTCAATGTTTTATGTGGATTTTTACCCCAGATTTCAACCTTTGCAATATAAAGCATGCAAATTTTACTGTAGAAGTGCACAAAGTGTTAGTGGGGTTTCACACACAGCATTTTTATTGGAAGACATGCTATAGCTTTTGTGGCAGTCTATCAATACATTTTCTTAGAGCCAAAACCACTAGTGGATGAAAAGGAATGGGGAAATACTGCATAAGGGTAGGGTGACACATAGTGTATTTCACGCTGCACGAAATGTGCTGCACAGTGGGAGATACGCTGGGTATTCTCCTATGATCAGACACACAGGACCACCCGGCGGCAGCCCTGTGTGTGCAGTGAGCTTTGTAGGTGGGCCCATGCATCACAGTCACATTGGCAGTCACACATGATCCCTAAGGCGTACCAGTCTCTGGTTCCCCTTGGTTGTAATGTGGTATAAATTGAGATCTTTTTAAGTGTTTTAGTGTCTATGTCTGGTTATTGATTTTGTTCTTGGGAACACTATGTTTACCCTGCAGACACTCCCGATTGTTCTCCCCTACTCATTATTTTGTGTCCTATATTATGACCTCACCACATTTTTCTTAGTGGGTAAACCTACTAGACTTCCTCATCATATTATATTTTTACCCAAACAGTGTGAGGTGTTGGGCTCCTAGACTTAAATTGTTATCACAGTGCCTTCCTTTTTTATCAGGTTCTTGATAGGGGCAGGCACATAGACAGGAAGCAGTGGGTTGGGTTGAAGCACTTGTTTACTCCTCTTACCCTATGCTCTCTTCCTTGGCTGCATTCTTTTCTCATGAACATCTCTTAGGCTCCTTTCACACTATATTATTGTTCCATTTAGGAACTTCCGTCAGAAGTTCCGTCACTATATCGGGGAAAACCGGCCGTTACAAAACCCCCGACGGCCGCGACTAAATCGCATTGCAGCCTATGGGGTTTTGTAACTGCCCGTTTGCACCCGTATATGCCCGTAATTCATTACGGCCGTTATACAGTGACGGGATATTGTGGCGGAAAACTTACTGTCCCGTCACTATATAACGTCCGTAAGGAATTACGGGCATATACGGGTGCAAACGGGCAGTTACAAAACCCCATAGGCTGCAATGCGATTTAGTTGCGGCCGTCAGGGGTTTTGTAACGGACGGTTTTCCCCGATATAGTGACGGAACTTCTGACGGAAGTTCCTAAATGGAACAATAATATAGTGTGAAAGGAGCCTTACTTTCACTGCCCCCTTGCTTTCCTATATTGAGAAATCCACAATTTCTAGAAAACTTATCCCCTGGCTCCTTTACAACTAGAAGACGTATTGGTATATTTAGGGTGGCCCAATTTTTTTATGGGAACAGTTGGCTGTAAAGGTCTGAATTGTCAGAGGTTGCAGACCCGAGCCCTTTAGGTGACTGGCAAATTAACTCCTGCATTTCCTGTTTTCCCTCCCTTCACCAGCCAGGTTCTCTTGGGAAAAACCATTTATAAAAGTGCATGTTGTGGGCCTTATATGTCACACACTATCAGATTTTACTCTCTGGTAGTTAATGCCCCACAAAATGTAAGACCCCCTTATATTTCTCAGTGAGAAGAGGACTTGGGATGTTTCTTTTTGAAAACACATCTAAATAGACTATGTATATATATAGACATGACTGGAGGGGGCGTGGCGTCATGTCCCCGTCTCGGAGGCAGCGCCCCCCTCAGAATGCCGGGGGCTGCACCGAGATCATGGGGTCCCCTGCGGCAGGACCCCTGCGATCATACATCTTATCCCCTATCCTTTGTATAGGGGAGAAGATGTTTAAAACCGGAATACCCCTTTAAACTTGCTATATTGTCAAAATTGCAAGAATACAGTAATAATAAATGACATTTTGTGCCATATAGTTTTAGATTTTGCTTGCAAACACACATCAGACCCTCAGATTTAAAATTTTACAAGGGCAACAATGGCTAAATCCTATTGCATTGCATTGAATTCTTCTATTGAATTGTTAACAGGTAACTGGGGCAGTGAGAACTGCAGAATCTGCAATGTCTCATCTTACTGAGCTTCACAAAGTGGTTATGAGCCATCTGAGTCAAGCGGTATCTGCAACAATACAGGCTAAACGGTAAATGTGTAGCCTTCTAGAGGGCAGTAAGCAATGGCTTTGTAAGTTATTATTGACCAATAGAAACTATGGTTTATTTCATATAGAAGACTAGGTATTTATACTGTGTATTTGGTCATTTTTCCCTGAAGCACTTATAATGCCATGACACAATGTACATACATAATCATAAAGTAATACTGCAAACCAAATAAATGCACAAGCAATGGATACAATGTGTAATTATAGTTCCTTAGCACTCAGGGTAAAGGTGTCATCTGTTTACATTTAAAGGCCTTTTGTAGACTAGTGTAATAAAGATTTTTCTTTTTTTGCATCCGAATCTTATCCTCAAGTCCCAACCTGACTGCCTGGTTTCATTATTTAACCTGAAAGCATCACAAATCCCTATGATTCAGTAAATTCGGGTCATTTGACCCACATTCAGGCTGGCACTTGAAGCCATAATAAAGACACAAAGGGGGAGATTTATTAAAATCTGTCCATAGGAAAAGTTACTGAGTTGCCCATAGCAACCAATCAGATCACTTCTTTCCTTTTCAGAGGCCTTTTCAAAAATGAAAGAAGCGATCTGATTGGTTGTAACGGGCAACTCAGCAACCTTTCCTCTGGAAAGGTTTAGATAAACCTCCCCCAAAGGAGATTTATCAAAACCTGTGCAAAGGAAAAGTTGCCCAGTTGCCCATAGCAACCAATCCGATTGTTTCTTTCATTTTGCAGCAGATTATGTTGTGAATAAAAAAAAAAAGAAAAAAAAGAAATTTAAAATCCACAAAGCTGATGTCATGGATGACATTTGTAAAATAACAGCTACAACATTTTTCAAGGTATAAAACCATGTCAGAAAACAACACGTTCAAACTGCTAAATGTGATCACAGAATAAAATACTAGGAAGTATCGGTGAAAAACTGTCATTTTCTACAGTCCTACAGGAAATCTCACTTCAGGTTTACACATGAATAGTTTAAAGGGGTATTCCAGGCAAAAACTTTTTTTTACATATCAACTGGCTCCGGAAAGTTAAACAGATTTGTAAATTACTTCTATTAAAAAATCTTAATCCTTCCAATAGTTATTAGCTTCTGAAGTTTTCTGTCTAACTGCTCAATGATGATGTCACCTCCCGGGAGCTGTGCATGATGGGAGAATATCCCTTGCATGATGGGAAAATATCCCCATAGGAGCTGGACAGCTCCCGGGACGTGAGTCATCAGAAAGCAGTTAGACAGAAAACAGCAACTCAACTTCAGAAGCTAATAACTATTGGAAGGATTAAGATTTTTTAATAGAAGTAATTTACAAATCTGTTTAACTTTCCGGAGCCAGTTGATATATAAAAAAAATGTTTTTGCCTGGAATACCCCTTTAACCCCTTAAGGACCAAGGACGTACCGGTACGTCCTTGGTCCTGCTCTTCTGATATAACGCGGGGTTACACAGTAACCCCGCGTCATATCATGGCGGGCCCGGCGTCATAGTGAAGCCGGGACCCGCCTCTAATAGCGCGCAGCGCCGATCGCGGCGCCGCGTGCTATTAACCCTTTAGCCGCGCGCTCAGAGTTGAGCCGCGCGGCTAAAAGTGAAAGTGAAAGTTCCCGACTAGCTCAGTCGAGCTGTTCGGGATAGCCGCGGCTAATCGCGGCATCCCGAACAGCTGACAGGACAGCTGACAGGACTTCCTGCCTCCTCGCTGTCCGATCGCCGAATGACTGCTCAGTGCCTGAGATCCAGGCATGAGCAGTCATGCGGCAGAATCGTTGATCACTGGTTTCTTATGAGAAACCAGTGATCAACATAGAAGATCAGTGTGTGCAGTGTTATAGGTCCCTATGGGACCTATAACACTGCAAAAAAAAAGTGAAAAAAAAAGTGAATAAAGATCATTTAACTCCTCCCCTATTAAAAGTTTGAATCACCCCCCTTTTCCAATAAAAAAAAAACACAGTGTAAATAAAAATAAAAATAAACATATGTGGTATCACCGCGTGCGGAAATGTCCGAATTATAAAAATATATCATTAATTAAACCGCTCGGTCAATGGCGTGCGCGCAAAAAAATTCCAAAGTCCAAAATAGTGCATTTTTGGTCACTTTTTATATCATTTAAAAATGAATAAAAAGTGATCAATAAGTCCTATCAATGCAAAAATGGTTGCGTTAAAAACTTCAGATCACGGCGCAAAAAATGAGCCCTCATACCGCCCCATACACGGAAAAATAAAAAAGTTATAGGGGTCAGAAGATGACAATTTTAAACGTATTAATTTTCCTGCATGTAGTTATGATTTTTTCCAGAAGTCCGACAAAATCAAACCTATATAAGTAGGGTATCATTTTAATCGTATGGACCTACAGAATACATATCAGGTGTCATTTTTACCGAAAAATGTACTACGTAGAAACGGAAGCCCCCAAAAGTTACAAAACAGCGTTTTTTTTTCAATTTTGTCGCACAATGATTTTATTTCCCGCTTCACCATAGATTTTTGGGCAAAATGACTGACGTCATTACAAAGTAGAATTGGTGGCGCAAAAAATAAGCCATCATATGGATTTTTAGGTGTAAATTTGAAAGAGTTATGAATTTTTAAAGGCAAGGAGCAAAAAACGAAAATGCAAAAACGGAAAAACCTCCGGTCCTTAAGGGGTTAAGCCAAAATATGTTTACACATACAATTCAGTTGTTTCATGAACAAGTCTGTTATGAAAAGCCAAGGATAAAGTCTAAATAGAACATTGCACTGTACCAAAACATTTTATTGACTCTTACACACCTTCTAATGGAACCAGCTACTGCAATTGGAAATTTTCCTATCCTTGGTGACGGAAAATATAGATTTTATGAAAGACAGGAGGCGAGCATTATATTGCATATTCCTTCTTTACTGCAAGGCTTAGCAGCAAAATAAAAAGTTTTTTATACATTTAAAGAAAAAACTTTAGGTGTATAGGTATAAGGACAACCAAACACGCCGTATACATTATCAACCAATGAGCTATCAGAACAGGTGGTAAAAGGTGCTGAATAACGATAATTATCTCCTTTCTTTGAAAATATCGAACAGTAGTAATAACAAATATATAGTCCCAAAACGATCGGGTATAAAGATTGTGGAAGAAAGTCATATCTAGATGTAGGAAATAACTGGAACAAGTTCATGGTAACGATGAGAAGGATATCCGTCAACATGGAGTTGGTGAAGACATGAACAGGTTACTGGAGAACAAGAAACCATTGAATCCATTAGAGACTGTAGAGGATGGTCGGAATCCAGTAGTAACTAATACGCTGAAAAATAAAAATAATATTAGTAATAAGAGGGATGGGTAGAAGGGAGGGATAATGCTCACCTCCTGTCTTTCATAAAATCTATATTTTCCGTCACCAAGGATAGGAAAATCTCCAATTTTATATCAGACAGGAGGCCTCGCATTATATTGCAATTTTAAAGCTAATAAATGCTAGAGATTAAATAAAATGAAATTAATTATACAATTAAACAACAATATAAAGTACAACTAAATAAATTCATAGAAATATGAGATTCAGGTCTAAAGTTAAAGGTCTTAAATGTTGAATCTGAAAACCAATCAGCAGCTTTGAGAAGATCTGAAAGGGATCCTCCTGTTTTGTAGAAAATGCACCTCTAGTAGAGTGTGCGCCAAAAGCAGATGTGTCAATATTGGCTAGGGACATAACCTGTCTGATCCATCTGTCCAAAGTGGCAGAAGAAACAGGTAAGTGAGGCTTACAGTAGGAGATAAGTAATTGAGAAGAAGATGTAGAAGAAGTAAGTGAATAGTGATAGGGGCAGTATATCACCCGGAAGGAGACCGGAGCTTGCTGGGACAGTGATAAAGCACTGTAATAGGGACCAGTATGATAATTGGTAAAAATATGTAATTTATAGAGAAAATATATATTGAGAAATAATGTATGAAAGAAAATAAGTATAGAAAAATACAGTAGTGATTGAAGTACAATAAAGGTATGAATAATTATATAATGACAGAGCAATGAATACTCATCTTAACTGCGAAGCAGCAGCAAAGAAAGAAAGATAATTATCGTTATTCAGGACCTTTTACCACCTGTTCTGATAGCTCATTGGTTGATAATGTATACAGCATGTTTGGTTGTCCTTATACCTATACCTATGTACCTAAAGTTTTTTCTTTAGATGTATGAAAAACATTTTATTTTGCTGCTAAGCCTTGCAGTAAAGAAGGAATATGCAATATAATGTGAGGCCTCCTGTCTGATATAAAATCTAAAATACAAAGTTCACAACTGTTACTTTAAATTGGCTCTGCCATTTGCAAAAACTTTTATATAATGTAGATAATAACTTTATCTGTATATTTGTAATATACATTGGAAAAAATTCTCTCTACTTCTTACCACTAAGGGTTCAGAACACTGTCTTGTCCCTGCAGCTTTTGCCTGTATGTCTCTGTGCTGGGACAAAATACAGGAAGTGTGGAAGAGACAACCAGGGCTCTGTGCAGCTCCTGGCTTATCAATCAGCCTGCTCTGTGAGACAGGGGCGTGTCACAGAGTCTCAATGCACAGTGCAGCCAGTTGTCAGCTCTGAATAGTGAGGGAGAATGTAATGGAATGCCCCTTCCTTCTCAGTTAACTGTCTGCATTGTGAGCAACATAAACAAGGAAATTAGGAGCTATAAAAGGATTTAAGCACATAGACAAAATCAGCAACAGGTAATGAGCAAACCATATACTTTAATTAATCTGTAATCACTTATAAGAATCATTGTGCCATACAGAGAATTTACATTATATATAAACACTACAGATATCATTCAGCAGTAACAATCAAGTCAGGTATTTTGTAGCTTGCACAGACAATGTATGTAAACTAATTATGATCATTTGGAGGTGTGGTAGCGGCAGGATGTGGGTTTACATGCTCCCTGTCCCGGTGGCTCCACTGGAGGTACTATAGCTGGATAGCTGGAGGGACTATAGACCTCGAGAAAGGAGCCAGTGAAAGAAGGGCTGATATCTGTGGTGCTGCAGGGGAGCTCCGGTGAGGGCCTGCTGCTGTGGATGGCTGGCGAACTGACTGTGCCGTGCTTGGCACCCGGGCTGAGGTGCTTGCGAGGAGTGATGGGACGGCCGTGAGGATGGACTCCCCTGTCTGTAGCTGTTCGGATGGTACTCTCGGCGATGGGCAGCCAATCGCCAGATGAGGGGAGGAGTAGATAAACGGTACGAACAAGAGGACCCACAACAGTGCCACAGAGCGGGCTCAGAGGATGCCGGGTGGCAGGTTCTGAAGGGGTTGCAGCGGGGACCAGGTCGGGAAACGTCTGGGCTGTGGGCAGTGTGTGGCATGACCAACCATCTGCAGACACGCGGAGGGGTGAGTGAGGCAAAATGAGATGCTGGAGGGGGGAGAGGTGGAGAATGCCTAGTAAGATGGAGGGTAGAGACGGAGGTGTAGAGAGGAGGCATTGTGATGAATTTGCATAGCGTAATTTGGAACCATGAAGGAGCCTCTCCCCTTGCATGACTCCCCCCCCCCACATTTGTTTAATCCACTTAGACCCTTATTAGTCTCATGAAGAATGAACACTCGCTACTGCTATGCTAATGTTTTGTATATATATATAAAATGTCCAGCCCCCCGCTGCAGCCCCCTTTATTAACTTGTGGACTTTGAAGTTACAAACCACCAAACATCGAACATGGAATTATATATTTGGAATCGCTTGATACTGACCCAGCGCCGTGTATTAAAAATTCTCCTCTCTATAGAAGGGTCACCTTCAGGGAATGCCCTCAAGAAAGAAAAATACTGTGGAGCTATTCATCTAATTCTAACCGTGGACTGCAATAGAAACTTCTTCTGCCACTCTTCATCCTGGAAAGGGACTTTTGTGGAGCTGAAGTAATATAAAATGTGCTGTTGGGTGCTCAATGTATTTTTATGAATCATTTATCTCTACGTCCAATACTATCGCAAAAAACCTATAGGTTCAACTTGAGGGGAGCTAGTATGTAGAACTTGAGGGGAGGGGACAGAATGTTGGTATGAGCAAGCTATTAGAAATAAGTGGGCAATTGAAGTAAGGGGGGTGGGAGACAATAAGAGAAAATACTTTATTACCCGGAAGGAGATTAATTATTGGATAAGCCCATAAGAATTTTATTACATCTCAGGGTATCCTTGCTCAAGACACGTACATTCTTTACTCTTTTCTCCTCATTGAGTAGAGGTACAGTAACTCGAGATGTGTATGCTGAGTAACTGCGTATAGTAGTAGTATTGGTACGTTAAAGGGAAACTGAACAAGAGAAACCTAAGACAAGAATAACAGTACTTTAATTAAGAGCCAATCTAGTAACTGGGAGAGGCACCATTGACTATGGGACTGTTATAAGTATCCCCGGTGTTCCAGAGTAGGTGGGTCTGTTAGAACACATTTATTTAAACACGCTGATCCCCCTATACTAAGTTAATGGTACTGTGACCCTACCCACTGGTTAACAGATGCCACCAAAACCCCAGGTTAGAAGGTAAGGAGGAAACTTCCCAAACAGAGATAAAGGTGGAACAGGGAAAATAGACAATCTCTGGAAATCCCCAATGCAGGGAATTAAAACCCGTACTCAAAAAGAGATTTCTCCAATAAAGACAAAGATCCAGATTTTCAGTCCTAGAGATAGAGGAAAATAGAGAGGAACCAGGTAAATCAGAAGACTCTCCCCCAGGTCCTTAGAGAAATTCTGTCTGAAGTAGTTAAGATCAATTCAGCTATAACTGAACTGAACAGGCAGGTTGGTGGGGTCTCAACAGATATATCTCTTATTCAAAATGACTTGTGGAAGTTACAAGAGAAAATATCAGTCATACAGGTTTGTCTCAGTAAACTAGAGGAAAAAGTGATGACACTTGAGAAAGAGTTAAAAAATTATAAATATTAAATATTAAATTATAAAAAAAATGATCATGAAAAAGAGAAACTAATAGATCTGGAGGATCACTCCAGGCGTAGCAACATTAGAATGGTTGGTTTCCCCGAAGGAATAGAAGGAGGCAACATATTAGAATTTTGCATGACATGGATAAAAGAAACAGTTGGGAAAGAGGTTTTGTCTCAGGGTTTTGGAGTGGAGAGGGCCCACAAAGTACCTTGGAAAAAGCCAGTGCTGGGAAGAACACCAAGAACTATTTTGATTAAGATGCTATCATCACAAGAGCACCTTAGAAAAGCCAGAGTATTAGGGGCTGTGGAATATAATGGAGGGAAAATCGCTCTGTACCCTGACTTCTGCTGGGAGACACGGAAACATAGATTTACATTCAGAGAGGTAAAATTAAGACTGAAGGCAGCCTTTTTCCCTTCCATTTCCCTCCAAGTTAAGAGTAGTTAGTAATAACATAGTGAGGATATTCCGGAACCCACAAGAGGTAGTTATCTGGATGGAAGCTGAAGGTATACAATAATCATGAACTGAATATGTGGGTTGGGGGAGTAAACCGCATGGTAGAGTCATACGCATGAAGTGTATGACAATTGTTGGGGTAGAGGGGAGGGTAAATGTCAGTCGGGGGGGGGGGGTTGGTTCTTTACAATAATGAGTATTAAGATCTATGTATGGAACATCAGGGGCATGGCAGATGAAGTAAAAAAAAAAAAAAAGTGTGCTATTTATGATATGGTCAATAAGCACCTGACATCCATTATATGTTTGCTAGACACTGATAAGGATAGTGAAAATATTAAGAAAAGATGGGCTAAATATGAGTTTCACTCGAATTTATCCTCTTACTCATATGGAGTTTCTGTCTTTATTCATAGATCCATTCCAGTGGAAGTAATAAATAAAAAAATTGATAGCTATGGAAGATTTGTCCTGGCATTCATTTATATAGCACCCTCATTTAGAACAACTATTTTAGTTCAATTAAAGTTTTGCAATGATAAGATATATCAAGGCCTCTGGATTATGGGCGACCTGAATTGTGTGATGGACAAGAAATCTGATAGATATTCAGCGAGAGGGGAAAAAAGAATGGGATCATCCCCATAGAGCAGTTTTTGTACAGAAGTCGGCTGGCTTGATGTGTGAATTCTTAACCCAAATAAACAGCAATACTCCTGTGTTAGTACATCACACAATTCAGCCTTGCGCATAGATCTATGCTTAAATGGGTTTTCCAGGAAAAACTTTTTTTTTTTATACATCAACTGGCTCCAGAAAGTTAAATCTTAATCCTTCCAAAAATTATCAGCTGCTGAAGTTGAGTTGTTGTATTCTGTCTTGCAACAGTGCTCTCTGCTGACATCTCTGCTTGTCTCGGGAACTGTACAGAGTAGAAGAGGTTTGCTATAGGGATTTTCTTCTACTCTGGAAAGTTCCAAAGACAGGTGTCATCAGAGAGCACTTAGACAGAAAAGAACAACTCAATTTCAGCAGCTCATACGTACTGAAAGGATTAACCCCTTAACTTATATTACGTCGTCCGCCGGCTCCCGCGATACGCCGCGGTGTCCCCGCGGCATATCGGGTTGGTCCCAGTGGCTATCAACGGCCGAGACCCGCGGCTAATACAGGACATCCCCGGTGCCCTGTATTAACCCTTCAGACGCGGCGATCAAAGCTGACCGCCGCGTCTGAAGTGAAAGTGACCCGGCTGCTCAGTTGGGCTGTTCGGGACCGCCGCGGTGAAATCGCGGCATCCCGAACAGCTGATCGGACACCGGGAGGGCCCTTACCTGCCTCCTCGGTGTCCGATCGACGAATAACTGCCCCGTGCCTGAGATCCAGGCAGGAGCAGTCAAGCACCGATAACACTGATCACAGGCGTGTTAATACACGCCAGTGATCAGCATGAGAGATCAGTGTGTGCAGTGTTATAGGTCCCTATAGGACCTATAACACTGCAAAAAAAAAGTTTAAAAAAAGTGTTAATAAAGATCATTTAACCCCTTACCTAATAAAAGTTTGAATCAACCCCCTTTTCCCATAAAAAAAATTAAAGTGTAAATAAAAATGAACATATGTGGTATTGCCGCGTGCGCAAATGTCCAAACTATAAAAATATATCGTTAATTAAACCGCACGGTCAATGGCGTACACGTAAAAAAAATTCCAAAGTCCAAAAAAGCGTGTTTTTGGTCACTTTTTATACCATTAAAAAATGAATAAAAAGTTATCAAAAAGTCCGATCAAAACAAAAATGATACCGATAAAAACTTCAGATCACGGCGCAAAAAATGAGTCCTCATACCGCCCTGTATGTGAAAAAATAAAAAAGTTATAGGGGTCAAAATAGGACATTTTTAAACGTATAAATTTCCCTGCATGTAGTTATGATTTTTTCCAGAAGTCCGACAAAACCAAACCTATATAAGTAGGGTATCATTTTAACCGTATGAACCTACGGAATAATGATAAGGTGTAATTTTTACTGAAATATGCACTGCGTAGAAACAGAAGCCCCGTAGTTTTTTCTTCGATTTTGTCGCACAATGATTTTTTTTTCCGTTTCGGCGTGGATTTTTGGGTAAAATGACTAATGTCCCTGCAAAGTAGAATTGGTGACGCAAAAAATAAGCCATAATATGGATTTTTAGGTGGAAAATTGAAAGGGTTATGATTTTTAAAAGGTAAGGAGGAAAAAACGAAAGTGCAAAAACTGAAAAACCCTACGTCCTTAAGGGGTTAATATTTTTCAATAGAAGTAATTTACAAATCTTTTTTACTTTCTGGAGCCAGTTGATATATATATAAAAAAAAAGTTTTTTCCTGGATAACCCCTTTAAGTGATCAGTGCTCCTTAAATCTTACTAGGAAAGTAACTTATGGGGCAAAATCTATTTCAGACCATTGTCCACTAGTAATAGAACTGGGGGAGGTACAACAGGTAAGGAAGCTTTCCAACTTTAAGATTAATCCATACTGGATGGAAATAGTTGGGGAGGGGAAATGGTTTGTTGAGGAATTCAATTCTTTCTGGCAGATTAATCAGAATTCTACCTCCCTCTTGGTTGTGTGGGATTGTATGAAGGCCTTCTTGAGAGGGTTCAATAAAAAATAAATTGCAGTGGAAAGAAGTGGCTTTACAGCAAAAGAAAATAATTTAAAACAAAAGGTTGAAATACTCTCGGGGGATATAGATGACATAGATCCGGAGATACATCTTAAAAACTTAAAAGAAGCACAGAATGAATATGCAGCTTTCATTATGGAGAAGTCTGAACATAAAGTTTAGTTTAAAGGGCAACAAAGCTATTTTCAGAGAGGGAAACCGAATAAACTGTTAGCTAATTCTTTGAAAACACGAAAAGAAAATCAGGAAATTAGTGTCTTGAGAAATAGTGAGGGGGAGATAATAAGAGATAGGGATAGTATAGAACAAGAACTTGTAAATTTCTACTCAACTCTATACCATTCTGAAAATCAGGCCACAAGGGAAGATATACGGTAAATGAATTTTTGAATAAAATTAAACTTCCAAGATTAACAGAAACTCATAGTAAACATTTAGGAGAACCAATAACTGGCAGAATTAGAAATGGCGCTAAAATCAATTTCTGGGAACACCTGTCCAGGTCCAGACGGCCTCCCATTTCAAATATATTGAGAGTTTTCATCTTTCTTACTACCCAAGCTGCAAATGGTTTTTAATGAATCCTTAAGGGAGGGCACTTTGCCAGAATCTATGAGATTAGCAAATATTATATTAATTAAAAAACAGGGTAAAGATGAGTTGGACATGGGTTCATACCATCCTATCTCTCTACTAAACACTGATATTAAACTCATAGCAAAAGTCTTAACAACCAGACTGAACAGAGTGGTGGAAAAAATTGTTGGGAAGGAACAATGTGGTTTTATGCCAGGAAGGACTGTTAATGATAACATACAAAAAGTGTATGAAACTGTCCAGTGCTCCCGGGGGCGGGGCGGGCGGGGGCGGGCGGGCCCACCCCATCCGGTCTTCAGATGCCACCAAAGCGTTCGACAGGGTGGAGTGGGACTACCTCTGGGCTGTACTGGACAGACTTTGGCTGGGAGAGGGATTTATAACCTATATAAAACTTCTTTATAACCAACCGTTGGCAAGTATTCTAATAAACGGTACTCCATCAGGTACATTCAGTCATAGCAGGGGTGCCTGCTCTCACCCCTATTATTTGCTCTTTATATGGAACCCTTTGCAGTTTGGGTTAGGGAAAGTAATTTGTTTGATGGGTTTGGAGTAAGAGGGAAATAAAACAGAATACTGTTATAAGTAGATGATGTTCTTATGTTTATTAATCAACCTGATACGGCAATGCCATTAATAATGAAGCTATTTGATGATCTGAGGAAAATCTCCCATCTTGAAATTAACTGGGCAAAGTCCTCCCTGCTACCAATACATGAAGATCTTAAAATTAGGGTAGGTAATTTGAAGATATTAAAAAAAAAGGGGAGACCTTTACTTATTTAGGGGTAAATATTTCATCAGAAATTTGTAAATTTGTTCAATTAAATATTGTACCATTTATCAATAATCTGAAACGAAGAATCAATGTGTGGATTAAGATGCCATTCAGTATGTCTGATAGAATGGCAATAATAAAGATGCTGATATTACCGCAGATTTTGTTTGTTTAATGCTGCACCAATATGGATTAATAAGATCTGGTACAAAAAAATAGAAGTTTTGTTGGAAAAGCTGATTTGGGGAAGAAAACGTGTTCGACTAAAATACTAATATTTTACTCCAATTTGGGACAATGGGGGCACCAGCCCACCCAATTTGAGACTGTGTTATATTGTAGTGCAGATCCTCAAAATGATAAACTGTAGAAATTCAGAACTACTAAGTGGGATTATATTTGAGGTTGGGGTAAGTAATATTTTTGAACTTTTAGAAGCAGGTGAACTGGGTGAAAAGGGTCAATATAGAAATCTGTATTTGAAAAATTTGAGAAAGCTTGGTGTTTTTTGAAAAATAAGTTTTGCGTTAAAGGTAGCTTGATATTTACTCCGATATGGGGAATTTTAAACATTAAGAAATTCATTCTGGGTAATCACCAGTTTTGAGAGAAGAAAGGGATTAATAACATAGATCAACTTTTTGTAGATGGTCAGTTATGGAGTTTTCAGCACTTAAAAGAGCACTTTGGACTTAAAGAAATAGAATTATTTTACTATGTGCAACTATAGTTTGCAGTTAGCAAAACAATAAATAAATAAAGAGATTTTTAAGGTGTATAGACATGTGGGATTGGAAGCAATCTTGCACAAGGGAAAGATGAAAAGGGGATTGTCAATAATGTATAATAATTTAAATAAAAGGTGAAAATAATCGAATTTTGCTAGGTAAGAAATGGTTAAGAGGTAGGCCCCGCCTATCTGAGAATAGCTGGAGTAAAATTTGGTTAAGTGCCCAATAGGTGTCATTAAATATGGAGCGAAGACTAACGCAGTTTCAGCTCCTGCATAAAGTATACAATGCCCCATGTGATTTAAGTTTGGAGTACGAAATACTTCAACCTACCCGAAATGTGGGGAGGAACGTGCAAATTTCATACATATGATATGGTCTTTTAAACACATTAAAGTGTACTGGACTAAAATTGTAGAGGAAATGGAAGATAGAACGGGCAGACGTTTACTGGGAGACTGTGACTCACTTATTATGGGTAACATTGATGTTGAGAGAAATTTATTTGATATGGGGTTATCCAGCATAAGGTGATTTTAGTACGTACCTGGCAGACAGTAATGGACATGCTTAGGAAGGATCTGCGCTTGTCTTGGGCTAAATGGCTATGTCATGGGATTACCATAACACTGTGGCTAGCTTTCTGTGAACTTGTATTTCCTGTTTTCAGTTTTCTTGTTTGCCTACAAATCCCATGATTCCATTCCCTCCTTCCCATCAGCTACCCCACCCATTGAAACATAAATGAGCTGCAGACCTGTGGTCTTCAATCAGGGTGCCTACAGCTGTTGCATTAGTTGCAGATTGATCCCTCCACCCATTGAAGCAGACAGGCTCCCTGTCATCAGCTGACTAGTGAGTCAGGTTTCGACCGCATTGCAAGCTGGGAAAAATCCGAGACAGCAGTCATTTTGTATGCTGTTAAAAATAAATATTGGGATCAAAATCACATAAGAATTGTGAGAAAACCGTCACACACAGGTACAGACACTATGTTATGAACTACACTAACTTTACAGCCCCTGTATCATAGTCAAGTAAAAAAAAATCCCGGAATACCCCTTTAAGTTCAGAACCTCCCGATCCAAAAGAGTGGCTGAAAGAGCTTCAAATCATTAAAGGGGTACTCCGGTAGAAACCTTTTTTTTTTTCTGGTGCCAGAAAGTTAAACAGATTTGTAAATTACTTCTATAAAAAAAATCTTAATCCTTCCAGTAATTATTAGCTGCTGAATACTACAGAGGAAATTCTTTTCTTTTTGGAACACAGTGCTCTTTGCTGACATCATGACCACAGTGCTCTCTGCTGACATCTCTGTCCATTTTAGAAACTGTCCAGAGCAGCATATGTTTTCTATGGGGATTTTCTCCTACTCTGGACAGTTCTTAAAATGGACAGAGGTGTGAGCAGAGAGCATTGTGGTCATGATGTCAGTACCCCTTTAAATGCAAAGAGCAGATATGGATTACATGGAAAAGGGGAAGATCTCAAAGGGAGAAAAATTGGAAGAACTGGTAGTAAATATCTAATTTGATGCATTTTAATTGTTTTAAAAAAAAAATAATTATGATAGTGTATCATTATATGTATTAAAACATTTGTGTTCCTACTTATATTTTACAGGAAACCTTCAGATGACAGGTATGTGATACTGAAGGGTAAAGGGGTATTCCAGTTCTTAAAAATTTATCCTTAATCCACAGGTTACATGTCACACACTCCACGCCCTGCCTATGGTGGGACCAAAGATGCTCGGGTATCTCTAGCAGTTGGATTTGCAACTGCTGGGACCCCCGATCAGACACATTTACCCCCTCCCTTTCCCTCTTTCCTGTATGTAGTGCTAGCAAAATCCAATGGAAAGGCCAGCAACTTTAACCCCGTCCTGTGCTGTGCAAGTGATAAGCCAGCCTGCCAGTGCTGGAACAACAACGAAAATCCCTGGAGTTGTGCTGTGATTTTGCTTTTTGGATATACTGTATTTAAGTGCTGGTCAATCCAAATACATCAGTGATGTTTACATATTATAATATTATTACATATGTATTATTAAACATAATCATTTCCCTACAGGGGCAGGAAAAAGATGGAGAAATTGCTAAATCAAGCAAGACAAGATATTGCACAGCTGACGGACCAGTTGCTACATACACAAGAAGGTGAGAAGCATTTTGCAATTGTTTTCATCATCACATACAGAAGGAGGTAGACTGACTATTGAGGCAATGCCTGAGACATGAAACCTCTGGGTCACATGCAGCATTCAGTAACATTTGATAAATAAATAAAATAAAAAAAAGAAATTATTCTTTTTTTTTTATCATTTCATTTATTTATTCATATTACATTTTTATACCATGATTTAGAAATGTAAGTGAACTGATTGTTATAGAAAACTCTGACACATTTTATTAGGCTTTATTAATTAATTAGTTAATCTATTTAACTAACCCATGTCTGGGCATGCTGGGAGTTGTAGTTTTGCAACATCTGGAGGTCCCCAGGTTGAAGACCACTGATGTATGCAGTGTTCCCCCACAGACATACAGCCTCCAACCATATACAGTGTATGGCTGGAGGCTGTATGCCTGTGTACTGCCCACTTCAGTTCTCCGAAGATGACGTGCCGCTGGTCACTTACCAAGCTGGCCAGCGCGCGTCTTCCTCCTTCTCTATCCTCCGGTCCTCAGCGCCTTCGTTTCCATGGCGCACGCACGGGACGTCAGTGTCCCGGCGGCCCTATGTTTTTAAACTTAACATGGGGCCGCCGGGAGTTAATACTGATGGGGGGAATTGCCCCGTTGCTACAGGACGGGCAAACACTGGCTCTGCTCGGGGCCCCGGGCCAGCTTGGTTTGCCTGTCCTGTTCCTGTTGCGACCTCCCCCGCCGAACCCCCGGGACTGACTCACCGAACCCCTGGGGTTCGATCGAACCCAGGTTAAGAACCACTGCTCTAGAAGGAGGTTATTAAAAGATCTATTTAAATACAGGTAATTGTACAGGAAAGTAACAGTATCATCTGTACCTGGGATAAATTTTATTTGGTATCTTTAAACATATTTTTATTCCATTTGTTGGTTAAAAATTGTCTCTTCCAACACTTCAACAATCTAAAAATAGTTTTCCTGAATCATATACTGATGGTTGTGAAGATAAATGAAAGATTAACTTGTTTATTTCCATCAATGACTGCCTGCAAAAAGTAAAATAAGTATAACTTTTTGTATATGCTATGCCGGACTTTTACATGTTCTATGCCTAAAATGGTTTTCTGGTACTTTCACCTTGATGGCCTCTCCATAGGTACTTTTTGTACCTTGACAACTCACTTGAGTGGCCACGGCACTTTATGTATGTTTTAAACAGAGCACTGAATAGCACTTTCTTTATTGTCCTATTTAGATCTAACATTAAAAGACCGCCAAATGAAGGACCTTCAGAAGCTGAATGAAATGAGACTTATGGAGATTCATCATGTTAAAAGTCAAATGGAAGTCACAAAAGTAAATATCCCGGATGGATTGAGAGGCTGCACGTGTAAAAATACACCTAGTGTGATCACGTCCGTTAGTGTACTACAATAAGCCTATAAAGAATTTTATTGGTGGCTATCAAGTGAAAACATTTTGCTATTTTGATATGTGTAGTTTATATTTACAAATAATTGTTTGCTAAAGTAACAAATCAGGATATTGTGTACAGGTCAAGGGTTCTTATTTTACAAATATATTTCATTTTCTGAGTATTACTATGGTAAAATATAATTTTTTAAAGGGATACTCCAGAGAAAACCAAATGTTTTCAAATCAACTGGTGTGAGAAAGTTATACAGATTAATCTAGTACTTATCAGCTGAGTAGTTCTTTCTAGTCTGACCACAGTGTTCTCTGCTGCCACCTCTGTCCATGTCAGGAACTGTCCAGAGGCTGAGCAAATCCCCATAGCAAACCTCTCCTGCTTTATACCGTTCCTGACACGGACAGAGGTGTCAGCAGAGAGCACTGTGGTCAAACTGTATAGAACTACACAACTTCCTCTGAAGCATACAGCAGCTGATAAGTACTAGAAAACTTAGTATTTTTAAATAGAAGTCATTAACATATCTGTTTAATTTTCTGTCACTAGTTGATTTTCAAGCTTTCTTTTCCTCTGGAATTCCCCCTTAAAGGGGTACTCTGCCCCTGGCATCTTATCCCCTATCCAAAGGATAGGGAATAAGATGTTAGATTGCCGCGGTCCCGCTGCTGGGGACCCCGGGGAACGCTGCTGCGGCACCCCGCTATCATTACTGCACAGAGCGAGTTCGCTCTGTGCGTAATGACGGGCGATACAGGGGCTGGAGCAGCGTGACTTCATGGCTCCGCCCCTCATGACATCACGGCCCGTCCCCTTATGTCAAGTCTATGGCAGGGGGCGTGATGACCGCCACGCCCCCTCCCATAGACTTGTATTGATGGGGGCGGGCCGTGATGTCACGAGGAGCGGAGCCGTGACGTAACGACGCTCCGACCCCTGTATTGCCCGTCATTACGTGCAGAGCGATCTCGCTCTGCACAGTAATGATAGCGGAGTGCCGCAGCAGCGATCCCCTGGGTCCCCAGCAGCGGGACCGCGGCAATCTGACATCTTATCCCCTATCCTTTGGATAGGGGATAAGATGTCTAGGGGCGGAGTACCCCTTTAATGTTAGTATGAAAAGTAATGAGTCAGTGTAGTGTGCTATTATATAGTTCTGTCACCAGTTTCTGCATACAATTGGAGAAATGAATAAAAACAATGAAAACAAAAACTGTCTAGTTTTGCCGATATCAACCAATCACAGCTCAGCCTTCATTTTACATTGGTAAGATATAAAAGCTTAATTGGTTGCTTTGCTGTGGGAAAGCCAGACAGTTTTTGTTTTCAGTTTTTATTTATTTCCACAATGTGGGTCTTTTCAATAATGTATCAGAATTTTGATTAAATTCAGTTTATTGAAGAAATTTAACCCCTAGACAAGACAGGAGGCACATGTACGCCTTTGCCGACTGTGACTTAACAAACGCCCTGGAGTGTTATGTGACTATGAAGCGAGTACAGGAGCTGCGCTCATTTTAGGTGATGAGGGACAGCTACCGTATATACTCGAGTATAAGCCGAGTTTTTCAGCACGATTTTTCGTGCTGAAAACACCCCCCTCGGCTTATACTCGAGTGAACTCCCCCACCCGCAGTGGTCTTCAACCTGCGGACCTCCAGAGGTTTCAAAACTACAACTCCCAGCAAGCCCGGCCAGCCATCGGCTGTCCGGGCTTGCTGGGAGTTGTAGTTTTGAAACCTCCGGAGGTCCGCAGGTTGAAGACCACTGCGGCCTTCGACATCATCCAGCCCCCTCTCACCCCCCTTTAGTTCTGACTACTCACCTCCGCTCGGCGCTGGTCCGGTGCTGCAGTGCTGTCCGGTGAGGAGGTGGTCCGGTGGGATAGTGGTTCCGGGCTGCTATCTTCACCGGGGAGGCCTCTTCTAAGCGCTTCGGGCCCGGCCTCAGAATAGTCACGTTGCCTTGACAACGACGCAGAGGTGCATTCATTGCCAACGTACTTCTGCGTCGTTGTCAAGGCAACGCCTCTATTCCGGGCCGGAAGCGCGGAGAAGAGGCGCCCCCGGTGAAGATAGCAGCCCGGACCACCTCCTCACCGGACAGCCCTGCAGGACCGGACCAGCGCCGAGCGGAGGTGAGTACTCAGAACTAAAGGGGGGTGAGAGGGGGCTGGATGATGTCGAAGGCCGCAGTGGTCTTCAACCTGCGGACCTCCGGAGGTTTCAAAACTACAACTCCCAGCAAGCCCGGACAGCCGATGGCTGCCCGGGCTTGCTGGGAGTTGTAGTTTTGAAACCTCTGGAGGTCCGCAGGTTGAAGACCACTGAGGGCGAATGATGACAAGGGGATGATGAAGGGGGGATGTGTGGGATGATAAGGGGATGATGAAGGGGGGATGTGTGGGATGATAAGGGGATGATGAAGGGGGGATGTGTGGGATGATAAGGGGATGATGAAGGGGGGATGTGCGGGATGATAAGGGGATGATGAAGGGGGGATGTGTGGGATGATAAGGGGATGATGAAGGGGGGATGTGTGGGATGATAAGGGGATGATGAAGGGGGGATGTGTGGGATGATAAGGGGATGATGAAGGGGGGATGTGTGGGATGATAAGGGGATGATGAAGGGGGGATGTGTGGGATGATGACAAGGGGATGATGATGAGGATGTTAATGACGGGTCTGGATGATGACAGGGGGGGATGATGTATTTCCCACCCTAGGCTTATACTCGAGTCAATAACTTTTCCTGGGATTTTGGGTTGAAATTAGGGGTCTCGGCTTATACTCGGGTCGGCTTATACTCGAGTATATACGGTACTTTCAGTAGCCAGGACTTCACGGTTAATGACAGGCAGCAGTGCCTAACTCCCAATGGTGTTCACAGCATCTAATTACATTAATAACAAGTGCCAGTGACTCAATGGTGCTCATCGGACCCCTGCAATGCATTTACGTGGGTTCGATGAGCAAAAATGGTGGCAGAGGTCCCCCTACCGGCCTATGGTGGGTGGATCAACACTACAGTGAAGCAGCCTGGCAGAGCCAAGCTGTATTAGTCAGGTGCCGATCACACTGTATAATGCTATGCAATAGGCATTATACAGTGAATACAATCTAATGATTGTACGACTAAGGTTGGCATGTCTATCTGATGTCTCATGTCTGTGAGCCGAAATAAAGAAGTTCATCCGAGCTGACCTCGCTGGACATTCCTTTCTTTATTGCCTAATGATTGCATATATAACTACCCTGTGGGAGTGTTAAATGGAAAAAAAAAAATTATATAAAAACCCTTCCCCCAATAAAACTTAAGCCTTCAATCTGCTTTTCGCATTTTACAAAAAAATGTAATAATAATAAACAAATTTGGTATTGTGGTGTGCGGAAAGTCCAAACTATTATAATATAATTTTTATGATCCTGTATATGATCCTGTATTGCGTACAGCGTAAATGGGAAAAAAAATACTAAACCCCAGAAATGCTGATTTTGGTCACATCACATATCAGAGGGAAAAATTTTTATAAAAAGTAATCAAACAGTTTAATCTAAACTAAAATGGTACTGAGAAAAATGACAGATCAAGACACAAAAAATGATCCCTGTAGAAATGTTATTTTTATATATATATATATATATATATATATATATATATATATATATATATATATTTAAAGGGATAGGGGTCAGAATAGGACATTTGAAGCATACTAATTTTGTTTACTGAAAAGTTTGCCTTTTTTAAAGTAGGAGAGTAATTGAAAACTGTATAAATTGGGTATTATTTTAATTGTACTCATTTTTCCCCCACAAATAATCATTTTTAGTTTCCACCGTACATTTTATGGTAAAATAAAAGGTGTTATTACTAATAACAATTGGTCTAGCAAAAGACAAGCTCTAAAATAGATAGAGAAAATCTGCAAATGGAAAAATAAAAGGCTCTTGAAAGGAATGCAGGGGGTTAATCTTCTATAGAAGAAGGGGTTAACCTTCTATAGAAGTAAAAAAGTAGATATAAAAGACATTACCATATTTATAGGTGCAAAATCAAAAAAAATTAAGATTTTTAACCCAATACTGGTCTTCAACCTGCGGACCTCCAGATGTTGCAAAACTACAACTCCCAGCATGCCCGGACAGCCAACGGCTGGGAGTTGTAGTTTTGCAACATCTGGAGGTCCGCAGATTGAAGACCACTGCATAGGAGGTAATACTCACGTGTCCCCGCCGCTCCGGACCCGTCACCGCTGCCCTGGATGTCGCTCCATCGCTGTCGCCGTGTCCCCGTCGCTCCGGAACGTCTCTGCTGCCAGTCGGGTATCCTTGCTCTCCGTTGCCGCCATCACGTCGTTACGCACGCCGACGCACGTACGCGACGGCGTGATGACGAGGAAGGAGAGCGCCGGCCATACAGGGGATCCCTGAACGGAGAAGACACCGAGGAGGCAGGTAAGGTCCCTCCCGGTGTCCTGTAAGCACTAACCCGGCTATTCAGTCGGGCTGTTCGGGACCGCCGCGGTGAAATCGCGGCGGTCCCGAACTGCCCGACTGAACAGCCGGGTTAGTGTCACTTTCGCTTCAGACACGGCGGTCAGCTTTGATCGCCGCGCCTGAAGGGTTAATACAGGGCATCACCGCGATCGGTGATGTCCTGTATTAGCCTCGGGTCCCGGCCGTTGATGGCTGCAGGGACCGCCGCGATAGGGGTGTATTCGCCGGATAAGACGCACCGACTTTTCCCCCCCAGTTTTGGGGAAGAAAAAGTGCGTCTTATACGGCGAAAAATAAGGTAGTTTTCCCATATCCTGACAAATTCTAACAGATTTTAAGATCATCTTATGTCTATCGGGGCATTCAAATATTTGTCTGGGGCAGATTGATAAATCTGTGACACTGACTGTCACAGGGGTTGTGCACAACGAAGATATTCAAAGAGCACCAAAGACAGAAGTCATGCACCACAGTGGCCCTTCAGGATCTGCACAGTTTATCATTTTAGTCCTGTGTATTCTGCTTTTGTAATTGTATCTTTATACTCATTATGTACGCCGATTGCATCACAAACTAACAAGGCAACATACAGTTATGGGTTATCCTCCAGTGATCTTTGTTTTGTTACTTTTGGGCATATTATTTTTCTCAAAGACATTTTTGTTTTGCAGAAAAGTCTCCAGATTCTACAGGAGGAAACCACAATTCAATGCTCACTTCTGGAGTCTGAAATTAGAAGAAAGACTGAACAATTGGAGATGCTTGAAAATGACAAGGCTCTTAAAAAAGAACAGCTGGTTAACTCTACTTCTCAGGTAGGTGAAGTCATATTCAGTTCCCTTATATGTTTTATAGCACCCTAAACAATTTGTTGTTTCCATGTAATATAATAAATGTGATTTATTTAATAAATCAAGAAGTATCCATGCTCAGTAAGTAGCCATTCAAAACTGGTAGGTCAATAGTGAACAGAGTGGCTGGATAAAGTGCAGAAATTGCACTCAGTGGGGAGGTGGTTTATACTGGTAACCAGTCTAAGCAGAGAACTGAAAAGGTGCTATCAAGCCAAGAACACCAATTGACACCTATTCTCCTGCTCCCCCAATAAGTGCAGCTACTCCTCAGAGTACTATGGGGGAGATTTATCAAAACCTGTGCAGAGGAAAACTTGCCCAGTTGCCCATAGCAACCAATCAGATCGCTTCTTTAATTTTTCACAGACCTTCATAAAAATGAAAGAAGCAAGCTGATTGGTTGCTATGGGCAACTGGGCAAGTTTTCCTCTGCACAGGTTTTGATAAATCTCCCCCTATGAGAGTTATAAGAACAGGGATTCCTAGAATCCATGCTCCTTTTTGTATTCTCCGTACTTCTCTATGCCAGGAGCATAGGGTACTATGGAGAGAATGTAAAGGAGCAGGACCGTTTGAGTCATCTCTGCCCAGTAAATGTGAACTGAGCAAAGAGTCATACAGTGTATGCCTTACTGGTCATTATACAGTAAAATAAATGTTTGCTCCAGAATTTTGGCCAGAAATTGCGCCAGAATTGAAAAAACCCGACTAACTCTCCATTTTACTAAGAAAACCCGAAAAAGGGGCCTGGCTGTCCGGAAAAGGGGGCGTGATCATCGAGAAGGGGCGTGTCACTGACATTTTCACAAAAACCCAACATATTTACTAAGGTTTCCACATAAAATGTGGTGGATTTGAGTTGAGGAAAACCAGACAGATTAGAGCATGTGTAAAAAAAGCAAAGTGTAGGGAAAGTGGAAAATGTAGGGAAACCTTAGTAAATACCATGGAAAATAAATTGTAGGGAATTAAAACCCACAAAGAAACCTACACAACACTCTTAGTAAATAAGAACCATAATGCATTTAAAGGGGTTATCTAGGGATAGAAAAACAGAGATGATTTCTCCAAAAAACAGCAGCACCTCTGTCCCCAGGCTGTGTGTGGTATTTCAGCTCAGAAGTCAAGTTGTAATACCACACACAACCTGAGGACCAAATTAAGGGGTTATCCTTTAAAGGGGTACTCCGCCCCTAGACATCTTATCCCCTATCCAAAGGATAGGGATTAAGATGTCAGATCGCCGGGGTCCCGCCGGGGATCGCCGCTGCGGCACCCCGCTATCATTACTGCGCAGAGCGAGATCGCTCTGCACGTAATGATGGGCAATACAGGGGCCAGAGCATCGTTACGTCACGGCTCCACCCCTCGTGACATCACGACCCGCCCCCTCAATACAAGTCTATGGGAGGGGGCGTGGCGGTCGTCACGCACCCTGCCATAGACTTGCATTAAGGGGACGGGCCGTGATGTCATGAGGGACGGAGCCATGATGTCACGCTGCTCCGGCCCCTGTATCACCCGTCATTACGCACAGAGCAAACTCGCTCTGTGCTGTAATGATGGCGGGGTGCCGCAGCGGCGGGACAGTGGCGATCTAACATCTTATCCCCTATCCTTTGGATAGGGGATAAGATGCCAGGGGCGGAGTACCCCTTTAAGGGGTTATCCTCCAAAAAGAAAAGTTCTACAAAAGTGCTCAAGCTGTGTAATAACATAAAAAAATCCTGTGCATACATTCCCTGCTCCCCTGTAGCCTCTGGTATTACAGCATTCATTCTCCTCTGAACTTTGCTTCCTGGAGCTACAGACAATAAATCCCATTGTCTGCTCAGCCTTTTACTGGCCACAATGGTGTCCTGCTTCAGCCAGTTATTGGGTAAGCGGCAATTTTCTGTATTGTCTGCAGTTGTGGGAAGCAAAGTTCAATGATGCCGTATTAAAGGTGGCTACAGGGGAGCAAAGGACATAAGTGCAGAATTTATTTTTTATGTTATCTTATGTTATTTTGCTGGATAACCCCTTTATGGTCAATGTGTGAATGGGTAGAAATCATTTCCCAGCATTAATGCTTATCCAAAAATCATGTTATTGTAATAATTTTTTTTTTCACCCAACAGTGGGAAATAACAGATTGTATGTTAAGCAATAGTAATGATGACATTACAGCCATTAGTAAAGAGCAGAACCTCTTAGAAGATTATATGGAAGCAGCTAAAGAAACCCCACCTAAAGTAAGTTACATTGAGATTCCGTAGGGTTGTAAGAAATTTATATACCCAGATAGTAAGTCACAAAATACAGCAGCACAGGAAAAAATATTCTTTTTGTGTGTATATATCCTGCACACTTTATCAGACCTGTTCCACCGTCTATAACAAATACAATTACCTGTAGTTCAGATGTTTGTCAGCCTCTTGACAAAACTTACAATCAGCATCATATGTACTAGAGTCACCTAAATGCCATATTGATATAGTTTTTCATCTAAATACTGTGTTAAGAAAAGTTACTTAAAGGGGTACTCCAGTGGAAAAAAAAAATTCTAATCAACTGGTGCTAGAAAGTTAAAGGAGTGGTGTGGCGAAAAATAACTTATCCTCTATCCAAAGGATAAGTGGATGAGTTATAGATCGCCAGGGGTCCGAGCACTGGCGCCCTCAACCCCATCCGTCCTCGCCCCCCGTGATCTCTGAGCGGGCCCTTGCAGTCTGCCGGAAGCGGCCATTCCGACCCACGCAGGAGCCGCAGCCAACACACCTCCTCCATTTATCTTTATGGGATCAACCGGTGCTTTGTGTGAGGGTCGGTATGCCCCCTTCCAGCAGACTGCCGGGGCCCCGTTTAGGAGATCGTGGGGGGTCCCAGTGCTCGGACCCCCTGCAATCTATAATTTATCCCCTATCCTTTGGATAGAGGATAAGTTATTTTTCACTACAGAACTCATTTAAACAGATTTGTAAATTACTTCTATTTAAAAATCTTAGTGAACCTGTCGTTATATATTGTAAATAATACCATTATATGTATATTTGTAATATGCATTGGTTAACATGTGTATATTTTTGTTACTGCAGCTGTTGTCTGTGTGTCTCTGTGAGGAGACCAAATACAGGAAGTGTGGGTGGACAAGCAGGACTCACTACCAGCTCACACAGCAGGATGATTGACAAGTCAGGAGCCTGCGGAGAGCCCTGCTTCCTCATAGAGACACACACAGGCAATAGCATTTTTTCACACAAAAATATACAACATTTTTAATCAATGTATATTACAAATATACATATAATGGTATTTTCTGCATTATAGCAAAATTTTTTGTAAACGACATGTACACTTTAAGATTTTCAGTATTTATCAACTGCTGTATGCTTTAGAGGAAGTTGTATAGATCTTTTCTGTCTGACCGAAGTGCTCTCTGCTGACACCTCTGTCCATGTCAGGAGCTGTCCAGAGCAGGAGAGGTTTGCTATGGGGATTTGTTCCTGCTCTGGACAGTTCCTGACATGGACAGAGGTGTCAGCAGAGAGCACTGTGGTCAGACAGAAAAGAACTATACAACTTTCTCTAATTTAAAAAAATTTTTTGCCACTGGAGTACCCCTTTAATCTATAACTGAATTTATTTCATACCCTATTTTGCAGAGAGCAGATCTGTAATACTAAAAAAACATTAAAGGGGTACTCCGCCCCTAGACATCTTATCCCCTATTCAAAGGATAGGGAATAAGATGTCAGATCGCCGGGGTCCCGCTGCTGCAGCACCCCGCTATCATTACTGCGCAGAGCGAGATCGCTCTGCACGTAATGACGGGCAATACAGGGGCCGGAGCATCGTTATGTCTAGGCTCCGCCCCTCGTGACCTCACGGCTCGCCCCCGTCAATACAAGTTTATGGGAAGGGGCGTGGCAGTCGTCACGCCCCCTGCCATAGACTTGCATTAAGGGGATGGGCCGAGCCATGACGTCACGCTGCTCCGGCCCCTGTATCGCCCGTCATTACGCACAGAGCGAACTCACTCTGTGCAGTAATGATGTGCCGCAGTGGCGATCCCAGGGGTCCCCAGCAGCGGGACCACGGCGATCTAACATCTTATCCCCTATCCTTTGGATAGGGGATAAGATGCCAGGGGCGGAGTACCCCTTTAAGGCAGACTTAAATGCAGTGTGCTTAAATGTCTGTGGCCTGGCACGCAGAAATGCTGGGAATATCTCATACCTGCAATAAAAGGGTGGCATGAGTTTATAAGAAAACAGTTATCATTGCCATAATATTGTCAACTAACAATAGAATGTAGATCTCTTATGAGCTGTTCACATTATGTTTTGGCTGTACATTGGAGGGTGTATAACAGGATATCATCAAAAAGGTATTTTTTGTATTTTGCGGCATGCCCCTAGTGTTGCCATGTGGTTTAGTAGACTAAACTTGTAATTTAGTAGTGTACTTGCAATTGGTTTGTTCAATAAAAGTCACTAAAACCGTTCTGCTTGTGAATTACCCCACACAAATTATTAACAGTGATTATTTTTTGTCTCCCTATTCCTGACCTTATGTGATCTTAACACTACAATAAATTTTATGCACATGAATGCAGATACGATAGAAAAAATGGAGATTTTTAAGAAGATGTAGGTGGTGTAAAGTGCACATATTTGGTATCCTTATACACGGTAACCTATTTATATTGGAGAAAAATAAGAAAATTTTCATTTTTTTATATTACCTACGTGAAATTTTTAAAAATGAAAACATATGGGGGGGGGGGGGATTTATCATTGTTTGTGTATTTAAAGTGCTTTTTTTTACCCCATGTTGCCAGCCATACTTCATGTGTACCTGCGCTAAATTTATGAAAAAAGGTGCACATTCTTCGGAAATAGCTAAATAGCAGAGATCTGAGAAGTTGCAAAGTATCGTCCCGGCTAAAGTGAGATTGCGCAATACTGTGATAAATCAGCTACCACTGCAAAAGTCTAAGCAAATTTTACATAATCCTAAGCAGTTTTAATAAAATACCCCCCCCCCCCCCCCCAAAAGATTTTTTTTATTACCACACTACAGCCCAATCTGTGCCATTAACCTGGTGCAATGACTACACAATGGATGGGGCTGAGGCTTCAAGCTATGTACACTATTTACAGCCAGGCACCACAGTGATCTGCTATCAATGGCCAATCTTGTGGAAAGGCCATCAATGTTTTTACTCTTTAATCTTAATTTTCTTCTTATTTGGGGATGCTGTATTGTTGGCTTTGGAACCAATTACAAGTTCACCATAAAGTTACAGTCTCAAGTTACATTTTTTTTTGTTTTTTTTTTTACCTTACAGTAATCCTAGAGCAATAAAAAAGCATGGAGGGACCACTGTATTTATATGAATATGCCAAGGAAACATTGGTGTTAACTAGATAAAGAAACAGATTAAGACAATAGGATAGCATTGTTTGACATGGTAATTGTTACTTGTCTTTTCCTTTGTTTGAACAGAATATTTCAGCTCCATCACAGACCCCTGTGGCAGACAAAGACAATCTTGTGCATACATTATCTAATGTGGAAGAGCTCAACTCAGCATCCCATCAGCTTTCTGCCAGCAATGTTTGCTTGACACCTCCACCTGACTTACCAATACTACAAACTGATGCTGCTCATCAGAGAGTCAATGAGGGTTCACTGTCAAACTTTGCTTCATCCTCTGTTGTTCCACATGAACACGAAAGTCTACTTTCTATGACAAATAAGAATGATGAGTCTGCAATATCCCAGCCAAACTCAGAAGAAATAACAAATAGTGATGATGTGTCATTTCCTTTGCCTAGTAATGGATCTGATACTACAGCTTTGGACAGTGAGATTGATCATGAAATCTATGCTATATCTTCAAGTGAAAGGTACAATAGTCCGATTTCTAATAAAACAGAACGGTTTACTCAGGCCAATAATGGGGGAATTATTCATCTGAATGCTAACAAGATGCCCAGACCCACCATTCCACTTAAGCCTGATGAAGACTTAAATACTATGGCATCAACTCATATACACAACACAAATACTGATGTGAATGAGCTGAATAACATTACATACAGATCTCAGCCAGCTGCTACTATTACAGAAGCACCATTAACTGCGTTTGACAATACATTCACCACTTCAGTCTCTGAGCCTAAACAAGATGCCAGTGGAAGCATATCAGTTTCTCTTCCTGCCAAGAAAACTGACAATTTAGCATCAGGTAAGATAGCAAAGATAAAGTTGTAGATAATGAAAAAAGCATATAAGATAAGAAAAGATAAAGAACAGGAAATTGTTTACTGTAAAGATTTATAGTAGTACTTCCAAAAGCCCTCTGAGCTTAGCGATGTTATAAGAACCCCATAGAGGATGAATGAATGAACATTTGACCTCCGGTCTCGGGATCAATGGGGGTCCCAGTGGTCAGACCCCCCACAGATCAGTAAGTATCCCCTATCCTGTGAATAGGGGATACATTTTGATGTTGGAAATAACCCTACTAGATATTTTAATTTAGCAAAAGGAAATTATTGTAATCCAGAATGCTATTACTTCCTTCTTTTTCTTTTTTAAATTCTTTATTTTTAATTTCCACAACAGTGACCTCAAGAGATCAAAGTCAGACAACGTTACACTCATGGCCCCTCCATTCATTAATCGTCCATGTTAAAGAAAAAAATCTACAAATTTAAATATTATATTAGCAATAACTGACTTACTCCCTCCCCTTCTACCATACACCCCCCCCCCCCTCTTCCCCTCCCCCGGTCCTTCCCCTGACTCTCCTCACTTCCCCATCCCCTCGCTGTCTCTCCTTCTTCGCTCATGATTGACTCATATTCCAAAGTATTTTGAAAACATTTCCACTCATACCATATACTTAGAGACTTCCGGTTCCGGCGCTGTCATGGTGGGACGCAGCTAGTGGAGCTCCTGCATCCCCCGACCCTGAACGCTCCTCTCTGCCGGCACTTCAGCTCCCCCCTGGGCGCCCTAGCCTCCCGGACATTTGCCTCCCTAACCGGGGACCCTGTATGGAGCGGTACCTGCTCCGGAGCCTCCGCAATTCCCTGGCTCCAGCCCCTACCATAGCGGCTTCATCGCAGCGCGTGGCAACAGGTCCGCGAAACTACAGGCGCAGCGGACCGGCCCAGCTTACCTCCAGAGGAAGTACACCGCTCCTTTCCGCCAGTGATCCTCTCTGAGCAGGTCAGTGAACACGCTGCTGGGCTCACCTCCATGTTGCTGGCCCCTGCTCCTGCAGATAGTGGGGACATGGCGTCTGGGAGCAGCCCTGCTCCCCCCCCCCCACCCAGGCACCGCATAACACTGACTCTCAGCAGGCCTTGCTATCTCCAGGCTCCCCTGCTCACATGCTTTCTCCTGAGGGAATTACGGGTGCCCTGGCCGTACTGCCACCTGACTCCATGGCTCCCCTCACCTTTGACTTTAAATCTCTAGCTGCACAAATGATGGCGCAGGTGGTGCCTGATATTCAGAAATCACTAGAAGCTACTCTGCAGGCCTCCTTTGACTCTATGAGAAGGGATCTCTCTCAAACTAATGCTACTGTGGATGCCCTTAAAACTGATGTTCATACACTCCAACATGATCAGTCTGATTTATCCACTCAACTCTCAGACATCAGACAGGAAAATGCCAGCTTGTGGGCAAAATTGGACGATCTTGAAAATCGATCTCGGCGCAATAATCTGCGCATTGTGGGTCTATCTGAACAAGTGCCTAGTATGGACCTTCTAAGCCTGTGTGAAATTGAACTGACTGAGGCTTTAGGCCTGGACCATTATTGTAGAGTGGAGCGGGCTCATAGGCTGGGACCGGACCCGGCGGGCCGGGGAGAAGCTCTGAGACCCTCTCAATCTGGACAACACTACCGCCCAAGACAGGTCATATTTAAACTCCTAGACTATAATGATCGCCAGTCCATCCTGCGGACGTTCCGTAAACGCTCAGCTCCATTGATAATTCGGGACAGCCAAGTTCTTATATTTGAGGATTTCTCAGCTCCTGTAGCGAAGAGACGGAGGGCATTCAGCAGCGTCTGCTCTGAACTTTTTAACCGCAAGATTAAATTTCAGCTGCAGTTTCCGGCCATTTTGCGGGTGTTCCACAGTGACGGCTCATCATCAGTCTTCAATAGCCCCACGGCAGCTGAGGCTGCACTACATGGCCCTGGGGACGCAGGACGTTTGAGGGGGGGGACACAAGGAGGCCCAAGGGAGAAATCCCCACGTCACTCCCCTAGGCGACAAGGTCCCCAATATGAGAACTTTTGATCTGGACTGGCGGGCATTCTTTGATTATAACCTGGATGGTGTTGCGGGCGTTCCCTGCTCCAATGTTGCTCACTGTGTTTCCCCATTCTAGCCTTCGTTTCTAGATATCTTTACCTTAGTGGATGTCTGCTGCCTGGACAGGCTGGTTTCCTATATTTGCTCGTCTTAAAGACATGTCTGCGGGTTTATTTACATGTTGGAGTTTAGAGGGGGGGTGGGCTGGGAGGGGATCTCTGGGTGGAGGGCATCGCACAGGTGGGGAATCATCTGCCATGTTTATGTTGGTATGTTATGTCGGGGGTTGTCTTCGTCCACCGGCAGAAAAAAGTGAAGTCAATAACACGGTGTGAGACGCCTGGGTGGAGTCTTAGCACACAACGTGTGTTCGTGTGGTAGAATTATTGTTTGGTTGCAGTGTTTGTTCAGACTCTCGCCAAGGTTGCTTGTAAGTGTGGATTTCTGTTGAGGGTTCCTGCCGCCGTTGGTGAGGGTGCTAGTGTGATCAGTGTGTCCTTGTCCGGTGTGATTGCTTGAGTGCGTGAAGTTATTTATTTATTTATTTATTTTTTATGTCTGCCTTAGCTCACTTCGAATCTTTTTCGGGCTACAAAATTAACCAACTAAAGAGTGAACTCCTTCCATTGGGGGCTCCCAAGCCCTCCTCCTATTGGACTGCTATGGGCATCCCGAACACGCTAGTTAAGACATTCATCACCTATTTAGGGATCAGGATAGGCAAGCTGCCCTCCTCCCTATATACCCTCAATTATCCTCCCGTATTTAAAACCATTAAAGATGAATTGAATCGGTGGTGCCATCTCCCGATCTCTTTCCTAGGTAAATGTCATTTAATTAAAATGATCAGTTTTCCCAGATTATTATTCCAATTGCAAACACTACCTGTCTTACTTAAGCACAAAGACATCAATTCGCTCAACTCTGCCTTCACTCGCTTCATATGGTCGGGAAAATGCCCGCGCATCGCGCTACAAAAATTAATGCTAAGTCGTCATGACGGAGGAGTGGGGTTCCCCAATTTGCGCGGCTATAATTTGGCCTGCCTTTTCCGCCATGTGCTTGACTGGATCTATGGATCTGACTACCACTCTAATCTCATACTGGAAGCCGACTATGCTTCCCCCTGGAATTTGACATCCTGTCTCCACACGCGAATCTCGGGCCTTCCCCACCATGTTAAGCGCTCTGTATTGTTGAGGGACACCATCATGACATGGAGAGCAGTACGTAAGGCACATGGTTTACCCTTCCTGCTGTCTAGGCGACTCAATCTGTGGGGTCACCCGGAATTTACACCGGGGAGAGACAACAGATTATTTGGGGCATGGCGAGACAGGGGATTGACTGTAGCCAAACAGCTGATGCATGTCGAGGAGAAGCGGTGGCTTTCCCCACAGGAAATCCTGCAGACCTTTGATCTACTGCCTACTCAATTCCTCCAGGTGTCTCAGCTGTTATCATTTTGTACCTACAGGTTGCGCGACCCCTCTCCTGAGGTGTCTCCCTCATCTTTTGAGGACCTTGTAGGACTACAGCCTAGGAAACTATTCATCTCTACCCTATATAAGAACTTGAATGCTAAAATATTGAAAGTTTCTAAACACAACATTTTTGCCAAATGGGCCACGTTGCTTCAGGTCTCGGACATAGAGGAACATATCTTAGAGGGATGGACCAAAGTCAGGGCAAATGTCATAAGTGAGCGCTGGCGCGAAACTTTCTTCAAATTGATGCACTTTGGCTATTTAGGCTTCAATCTGCCGGTCACCCTCTCCTTCCCGGAATGGCTAACAGCCTGCCCCAAGTACAACGCCCCGGGCACTAACTTTTTTCATGGAATATGGTCTTGTGACAGGTCACAATGTTTTTGGAAGGAGGTGGTGGATTATATTTCTTGCTACTGGACTATCCGTCTTCCCATGACACCCTTGGCCCTCCTGTTCCAGTCTGTCGATCCTTCCTTACCCGAGAATGTGGGTCTTCGTACGGTCCCGAAATGTATTCATGTTGTTCTTTTAGTTGCTAAACGCATACTCCTGCGGGAATGGATTAAACCGACTATGCCCACCATTGCTGCAGGGATTGCGGAACTCAAAGATTTTCTGGAGGTCGACAGACTGGACACAGAGAGGCACAGGGAACGGAATGCTTCGCCAAATGGCGCACTTTTATGGTTGCTCACCTCACTAGAGCCCAAATAGATGATATTGTATGGCCATTCCGTCATACGGAGTGGTACTCCCTTGCCTCTCTCAGTGATTCTCTGGGTCCCCTGCGCCTCTCGGCTCATTTGGCTTAAACTTTCTGGGAGACTAATATTACTGTGGGAGCGTCTTTCTTCTTCTCTTTGGCTATCCTTTTCTAAATTTCCTTCACGTTTGAATCCTTACCCCCCCCCCTCCTTTTTATTTTTATTTTTGTTGTTGTTTGTGTGTGTGTATGTACGGATGCGTGCAGTATGTGGTGTCCAAGTGGTTGCTTGTCAAATATGGTGGCTAGGTCTTTGGGCAGAAGTCACGTCTGGTGAACTTATTATTCATACAAACATTCTGTCTGACTGAGGTTGTATGGATCATAGACCCTGGCAAATATACAGGCTTGATAGCTGCACATTACTGATAGGCGGGTTGCATCCCGTTCACTTCCCACTGTACCGTTGTTATAAGTACTGTTCATTGTGTTTCATTTGTGTAAAATTTTGAAAAACCTTTTAATAAACAAAGTTTATAAAATAAAATACCATATACTTAGGAACTCCAGTGTCCGCATCTCTATTTGTCAGTCTCAGGTTCCCCAGGTACATGGCATCATTCACTTTAGTACACCATAGAGACACCGTTGGAGCCTTTTTCTATCTCCAGAAAAAGTGAGATACAGTTTCTTGTTGACATTACAAGGAAGCTGAGCAGAGAATATCTATAACTTTTCATAGCTGGTGTCTTTGGCATTTGTTTCTACGTTACCAGGCTAATAATCTTATACATTTTCACCCAGAACTCTGTAAGGCAAGGACAAGTCCAAAAAATATGTAGAATAGTGCCTTCCATTTCACCACAACGCCAACACCTTGTATCACGGTGTTCTTGTACTTTATGGATCTCACTCGGGACTCTATACCATCGAGTTAATATCTTATAGTTAGCTTCTTGGGAGCATGTACTAATCGCTTAGCAATGTGCTAGTTTGAATATTCTAGACCACTCTTCTGGTTGAAGCTGTAGTTCTAAGTCCCCCTCCCACTTTTTGGCAAACCAAGGTAAATTCCCTTCTCCTGTTGTTAACCAAAGCTTATACATTTGTGAGATCGCGTGTTTTATTGGGGCTGCTGACAGACACATTTCTTCAAATTTAGTAATGTTCACTGAATATTGTTCCAGTTTCGGGATTAATTAATGTAATGTTTTAACTGTATGGCCCTCCAGAACCCCATCAATGTAGGTGAGTTTATTCCAGTCACATCTACCCAATTATTGTCACGATGCCGGCTGGCAGGTAGTGGATCCTCTGTGCCAGAGAGGGATTGGCGTGGACCGTGCTAGAGGATCGGTTCTAAGTCACTACTGGTTTTCACCAGAGCCCGCCGCAAAGCGGGATGGTCTTGCTGCGGCGGTAGTGACCAGGTCGTATCCCCTAGCAACGGCTCAACCTCTCTGGCTGCTGAAGATAGGCGCGGTACAAGGGAGTAGACAGAAGCAAGGTCGGACGTAGCAGAAGGTCGGGGCAGGCAGCAAGGATCGTAGTCAGGGGCAACGGCAGGAGGTCTGGAACACAGGCTAGGAACACACAAGGAAACGCTTTCACTGGCACTAAGGCAACAAGATCCGGCGAGGGAGTGAAGGGGAAGTGAGGTGATATAGGGAAGTGCACAGGTGTAAACACTAATTGGAACCACTGCGCCAATCAGCGGCGCAGTGGCCCTTTAAATCGCAAAGACCCGGCGCGCGCGCGCCCTAGGGAGCGGGGCCGCGCGCGCCGGGACAGAACTGACGGAGAGCGAGTCAGGTACGGGAGCCGGGGTGCGCATCGCGAGCGGGCGCTACCCGCATCGCGAATCGCATCCCGGCCAGAGGCGGTATCGCAGCGCCCCGGGTCCGTGGAACCGACCGGAGCGCTGCAGTGAGAGGAGTGTAGCGAGCGCTCCGGGGAGGAGCGGGGACCCGGAGCGCTCGGCGTAACAGTACCCCCCCCCTTGGGTCTCCCCCTCTTCTTGGAGCCTGAGAACCTGAGGACCAGACTTTTGTCCAGGATATTGTCCTCAGGTTCCCAGGACCTCTCTTCTGGACCACAACCCTCCCAATCCACTAAAAAGAAGGTTTTCCCTCTGACCTTTTTAGATGCTAAAATTTCTCTGACGGAGAAGATGTCCGAGGAGCCGGAGACAGGAGTGGGGGGAACAAATTTGGGAGAGAAACGGTTAATGATAAGTGGTTTAAGAAGAGAAACATGAAAGGCATTAGGAATACGAAGAGAAGGAGGAAGAAGAAGTTTGTAAGAGACAGGATTAATCTGGCGCAAAATCTTGAAAGGACCAAGATAGCGTGGTCCCAACTTATAGCTAGGGACACGGAAGCGGACATATTTGGCGGAGAGCCATACCTTGTCTCCAGGGGAAAAGATGGGAGGAGCTCTTCTTTTCTTATCCGCGAATCTCTTCATGCGTGAAGAAGCCTGTAAGAGAGAATTTTGGGTCTCTCTCCATATGATGGAAAGATCACGAGAAATTTCATCCACAGCGGGCAGACCAGAGGGCAAGGGGGTAGGGAGGGGGGGAAGAGGGTGACGGCCGTACACCACGAAAAACGGGGATTTGGAGGAAGATTCAGAGATTCTGAAATTATACGAGAATTCGGCCCAAGGTAGAAGATCTGCCCAGTCATCCTGGCGGGAGGAAACAAAATGTCGTAAATAGTCACCCAAGATCTGGTTAATTCTTTCTACTTGTCCATTGGATTGAGGATGGTATGCAGAAGAAAAATTTAATTTAATCTTGAGTTGTTTACAGAGAGCCCTCCAGAATTTAGACACAAATTGGACGCCTCTATCCGAGACGATCTGCGTAGGCAACCCGTGAAGACGAAAAATGTGTACAAAAAATTGTTTAGCCAACTGAGGCGCTGAAGGAAGACCAGGAAGAGGGATGAAATGTGCCATTTTGGAGAATCGATCAACGACCACCCAAATAACAGTGTTGCCATGGGATGGGGGTAAGTCAGTAATAAAATCCATACCAATCAGAGACCAAGGTTGTTCGGGAACAGGCAGAGGAAGAAGAAAACCAGCGGGCTTCTGGCGAGGAGTCTTATCCCGGGCACAGATAGTGCAGGCTCGCACAAAGTCCACCACATCAGTCTCTAGAGTCGGCCACCAATAGAAGCGAGAGATGAGTTGCACAGATTTCTTGATGCCCGCATGACCTGCGAGATGGGAGGAGTGACCCCATTTGAGGATTCCGAGGCGTTGGCGTGGAGAAACAAAGGTCTTTCCTGGAGGAGTTTGCCTGATGGAGGCTGGAGAAGTGGAAATCAGGCAGTCAGGAGGAATGATGTGTTGAGGAGAGAGTTCAATTTCAGAAGCATCTGAGGAACGAGAGAGAGCATCGGCCCTAATGTTCTTATCAGCAGGCCGAAAGTGAATTTCAAAATTAAATCGGGCAAAGAACAGAGACCACCTGGCCTGACGAGGATTCAGCCGTTGGGCAGACTCGAGGTATGAGAGGTTCTTGTGATCGGTGTAAATAATAACTGGAAATCCTGATCCCTCCAGCAGATGCCTCCATTCCTCAAGTGCTAATTTAATGGCTAGAAGCTCTCGATCCCCGATGGAGTAGTTCCTCTCCGCCGGAGAGAAGGTCCTAGAAAAAAAACCCACAAGTAACAGTATGCCCGGAAGAGTTTTTTTGTAGAAGGACAGCTCCAGCTCCCACTGAGGAGGCATCAACCTCCAATAGGAAGGGTTTAGATGGGTCAGGTCTGGAGAGCACGGGAGCCGAAGAGAAGGCAGACTTGAGTCGTTTAAAGGCGTCTTCCGCTTGAGGAGGCCAAGACTTGGGATCGGCATTTTTTTTGGTTAAAGCCACAATAGGAGCCACAATGGTAGAAAAATGTGGAATAAATTGCCTGTAATAATTGGCGAACCCCAAAAAGCGTTGGATGGCACGGAGTCCGGAGGGGCGTGGCCAATCTAAGACGGCAGAGAGTTTATCTGGATCCATTTGTAGTCCCTGGCCAGAGACCAAGTATCCTAGAAAAGGAAGAGATTGGCATTCAAACAGACATTTCTCAATTTTAGCATAGAGTTGATTGTCACGAAGTCTCTGAAGAACCATACGGACATGCTGGCGGTGTTCTTCTAGATTGGCCGAAAAAATTAGGATATCATCAAGATATACAACAACACAGGAGTATAACAGATCACGAAAAATTTCATTAACAAAGTCTTGGAAGACAGCAGGGGCGTTGCACAGGCCAAAGGGCATGACCAGATACTCAAAGTGTCCATCTCTGGTGTTAAATGCTGTTTTCCACTCATCCCCCTCTCTGATGCGGATGAGGTTATAGGCGCCTCTTAAGTCCAATTTAGTAAAGATGTGGGCACCTTGGAGGCGATCAAAGAGTTCAGAGATGAGGGGTAAGGGGTAACGGTTCTTAACCGTGATTTTATTAAGTCCGCGGTAGTCAATGCAAGGACGTAGAGAGCCATCTTTTTTGGACACAAAGAAAAATCCGGCTCCGGCAGGAGAGGAGGATTTACGGATAAAGCCCTTTTTTAGATTCTCCTGGACGTATTCAGACATGGCAAGAGTCTCTGGGGCAGAGAGAGGATAAATTCTGCCCCGGGGTGGAGTAGTGCCCGGGAGGAGGTCGATAGGACAATCATAAGGCCTGTGAGGAGGTAGAGTCTCCGCTTGTTTTTTGCAGAAAACATCCGCGAAGTCCATATAGGCCTTAGGGAGACCGGTTACTGGAGGAAGCACAGAGTTACGGCAAGGGTTACTGGGAACCGGTTTTAGACAGTCCTTGGAACAAGAGGGCCCCCAACTCTTGATCTCCCCAGTGGACCAATCCAGGGTTGGGGAATGAAGTTGAAGCCAGGGAAGTCCAAGGAGAATCTCCGAGGTGCAATTGGGGAGGACCAAAAGTTCAATCCTCTCGTGATGAGATCCGATGCTCATTAGAAGGGGCTCCGTGCGGAAACGTATGGAACAGTCCAATCTTTCATTGTTTATACAATTGATGTAAAGGGGTCTGGTGAGACTGGTCACTGGGATGTTGAACCTGTTGACGAGAGAGGCCAAAATAAAATTTCCTGCAGATCCAGAGTCCAAGAAGGCCACAGAAGAGAAGGAGAAGGCAGAGGCAGACATCCGCACAGGCACAGTAAGACGTGGAGAAGCAGAGTGGACATCAAGGATTGTCTCACCTTTGTGCGGAGTCAGGGTACGTCTTTCCAGGCGGGGAGGGCGGATAGGACAATCCCTCAGGAAGTGTTCGGTACTAGCACAGTACAGGCAGAGGTTCTCCATGCGGCGTCGTGTCCTCTCTTGAGATGTCAGGCGAGACCGGTCGACCTGCATAGGCTCCACGGCGGGAGGCACAGGAACAGATTGCAGGGAACCAGAGGAGAGAGGAGCCGAGGAGAAGAAACGCCTCGTGCGAACAGAGTCCATATCTTGGCGGAGCTCCTGACGCCTTTCGGAAAAACGCATGTCAATGCGAGTGGCTAGGTGAATAAGTTCATGAAGATTAGCAGGCATTTCTCGTGCGGCCAGAACATCTTTAATGTTGCTGGATAGGCCTTTTTTAAAGGTCGCGCAGAGGGCCTCATTGTTCCAGGATAATTCAGAAGCAAGAGTACGGAATTGTACGGCATACTCGCCAACGGAAGAATTACCCTGGACCAGGTTCAACAGGGCAGTCTCAGCAGAAGAGGCTCGGGCAGGTTCCTCAAAGACACTTCGAATTTCCGAGAAGAAGGAGTGTACAGAGGCAGTGACGGGGTCATTGCGGTCCCAGAGCGGTGTGGCCCAAGCCAGGGCTTTTCCAGACAGCAGGCTGACTACGAAAGCCACCTTAGACCTTTCAGTGGGGAACTGGTCCGACATCATCTCCAAGTGTAATGAACATTGGGAAAGGAAGCCACGGCAAAACTTAGAGTCCCCATCAAATTTATCCGGCAAGGATAGTCGTAGTCCAGAAGTGGCCACTCGCTGCGGAGGAGGTACAGGAGCTGGCGGAGGAGATGGTTGCTGGAGCTGTGGTAGTAACTGTTGTAGCATAACAGTCAGTTGAGACAGCTGTTGGCCTTGTTGCGCAATCTGTTGTGACTGCTGGGCGACCACCGTGGTGAGGTCAGCGACAACTGGCAGAGGAACTTCAGCGGGATCCATGGCCGGATCTACTGTCACGATGCCGGCTGGCAGGTAGTGGATCCTCTGTGCCAGAGAGGGATTGGCGTGGACCGTGCTAGAGGATCGGTTCTAAGTCACTACTGGTTTTCACCAGAGCCCGCCGCAAAGCGGGATGGTCTTGCTGCGGCGGTAGTGACCAGGTCGTATCCCCTAGCAACGGCTCAACCTCTCTGGCTGCTGAAGATAGGCGCGGTACAAGGGAGTAGACAGAAGCAAGGTCGGACGTAGCAGAAGGTCGGGGCAGGCAGCAAGGATCGTAGTCAGGGGCAACGGCAGGAGGTCTGGAACACAGGCTAGGAA
The DNA here is from genome assembly GCF_029499605.1 of Hyla sarda. Lineage (NCBI taxonomy): Eukaryota > Metazoa > Chordata > Amphibia > Anura > Hylidae > Hyla > Hyla sarda. The sequence continues at coordinate 166,832,977 of NC_079192.1, forward strand.
CACACAAGGAAACGCTTTCACTGGCACTAAGGCAACAAGATCCGGCGAGGGAGTGAAGGGGAAGTGAGGTGATATAGGGAAGTGCACAGGTGTAAACACTAATTGGAACCACTGCGCCAATCAGCGGCGCAGTGGCCCTTTAAATCGCAAAGACCCGGCGCGCGCGCGCCCTAGGGAGCGGGGCCGCGCGCGCCGGGACAGAACTGACGGAGAGCGAGTCAGGTACGGGAGCCGGGGTGCGCATCGCGAGCGGGCGCTACCCGCATCGCGAATCGCATCCCGGCCAGAGGCGGTATCGCAGCGCCCCGGGTCCGTGGAACCGACCGGAGCGCTGCAGTGAGAGGAGTGTAGCGAGCGCTCCGGGGAGGAGCGGGGACCCGGAGCGCTCGGCGTAACAATTATTATGTGAGTGTATGTCCCTCAGATGGCTAACTCGAAATCTGTCAGCTTCTATCCATTGTTGGAATATTGGATCTTCTATGCTAGGTGGAAAAGCTGGATTCCCTATTATTGGTGTTAGTTGTGAGTTGTGTGGGAGAAAGAATTTATGTATAGTAGGGTCTTCTACACATACATCTAGAGTGGAACCTATTGTCGGATGTTTCCTCAGCCCCGTATATTCAACCCCTTTACTCCCTGGGAGGCAGTTTAACAGGATTTTTGTTTTCCCCTTTATACCATAACCAAGGGTTTTGGGTCAACCCTTCTGCACCACTGAACCACTCTTGCAAGAGGTGCTGCTACATAGTACCCATTTAAGTCTGAGAGGCCTACTCCTCCTCTTTCCTTAGGCTGGCACATTACTTCTCTCTTTGTTCTTGATTTTCTCCCTCCCCATATGAACTAGTTTTGTATTGTTGTAATTTCCTTAAAAAAAAGGCCTATGGCAGTTTAACCACTTACGGACCAAGGGCGTACCAGTATGCACATGGGAATTCCGGTCCCCACCGCTCGCCAGGCGGGGACCAGACCTGGATGCCTGCTGAAATCATTCAGCAGGCATCCTGAGCAAACCCCTGGGGGGGGGGTCCTGAGATCAGATCAGCGATTTGCGGCGATTCCGGGTCAATCGGGTCTCCGGCTGTCCGAGACGGTGGCGGCGGACAGGAGCAGCAGCGGCGGTGGTCCTGGTGGTGCAGGCAGCAGGATACAGCAGGAGGTGAGGCCTGTTCATTGTCTGCTGTTGCTAAGCAACAACTCTCAGCATGCACAGCCAAAAAAAAAATTCAGTAAAATGCTGGTGTTACCTACATTTTTCATTTTCACAAGGGAAAATAGGGGAAAAAAAACTAAAAATTTGTAGACCACTTTCTTCTGAGTATACATACAAGAAGTGCCCAAGGTATAGGATCCTACGCATTAGGACTAACAATGGCAAAGAGGAATAAGCGTATATAGATCAAGTAACATATACATTTTATTGAACATAACTGCATCACAAAAACATACATTTAAAACCAATTAAGAGGACATGATAACAGAGACAAATCTGCAGGAATGCAGAATAGGAGGTCTGCTTTATAAGTCAAAGTGCATATAAAGGCTGAACAAGTATGCAACAGTATATATAGTGAGCCCACTAATGCTGCAGTAAAAGGTAGAGAAACTATACTTACATAAAATGCAGTGCTAGGGGGATACAATATATCACCTAGTGGAAAAAAGCAGGACCTCCAATACCAACTAACGTTTCGCGCTAATGGCTTCTTCCGGGGCGTAGTCAACTACGCTCACTATGTATACTGTTACATGCCAGTTCAGCTTCTATATATATTTTGATTCACTAAGTAGACCTCTTTTTCTGCACTTTTGCAGATGTGTCTTTGTTATTAAGTCCTCTTAATTGGTTTTAAATGTATGTTTTTGTGATGCAGTTATGTTCAATAACATTTATGTTACTTGATCTATATACGCTTATCCCTCTTTGCCATTGTTTCTTCTGAGTATGAAAATACCCCATATGTGGATGTAAAGGGCTCTGCGGGCGAACTAAAATTCTCAGAAGAGAAGGAGCGCCATTGTGCTTTTGGGGAGAGAATGTGTCCGAAATCGAAGGCCATGAGTGTTTACAACGCCCCCATGGTGCCAGAAAAGTGGACCCCCCCCCCCCCCCACATGTGATCCCATTTTGGAAATTACACCCCTCACAGAAGTTAATAAGGGTGTAGTGAGCATTTACACCCCACTGGCGTTTGACAGATTTTTGGAACAGTGGCCCGTGAAAATGAAAAATATAACTTTTCATTTGCACAGCCCACTGTTCCAAAGATCTGTCGAATGCCAGTGGGGTGTAAATGCTCACTACACCCTTATTTAATTCTGTGAGGGGTGTAGTTTCCAAATTGGGATCACATGTAGGGGGGGTCCACTGTTCTGGCACCACGGGGGCTTTGTAAACACACATGGCCCGACTTCTATTCCAACCAAATTCTCTCTCCAAAAGCTCAATGGAGCTCCTTCTCTTCTGAGCATTGTAGTTCGCTCACAGAGCACTTTACATCCACATATGGGGAAGCTTTTTCTCCTATTATCTATTGTGAAAATGAAAAATTTGGGGTAACACGAGCATTTTAGTGAAAAAAATCTAATTTCTCATTTTCACGTCCCACTATAGTGGAAATTTGTTAAACACCTGTGGAGTGTTAAGGCTCACTGTACCCCTTGTTACGTTCCTTGAGGGGTGTAGTTTACAAAATAGTATGCCATGTTGATTTATTTATTTTTTATTTTTTTGCTGTTCTGGCACCATAGGGGCTTCCTAAATGTGACATGCCCCCCAAAAACCATTTCAGCAAAATTTGCTTTCCAAAAGCCAAATGTGACTCCTTTTCTTCTGAGCATTGTATTGCGCCCGCACTGCTCTTCTGAGCAAGAACATACCCCATGTGTGGATGTAAAGTGCTCTGCTGGTGAACTACAATGCTGAGAAGAGAAGGAGCGCCATTGGGCTTTTGAAGAGAAAATTTGTCCGGAATTGAAGGCCACGTGTGTTTACAAAGCCCCCATAGTGCCAGAACAATGGACCCCCCCACATGTGACCCCATTTTGGAAACTACACCCCTCACGTAATGTAATAAGGGATGCAGTGAGCATTTACACCCCACAGGTGTCTGACAGATTTTTGTAACAGTGGTCCGTGAAAATGAAAAATGTAAATTTTCATTTGCACAGCCCACTGTCCCAAAGATCTGTCAAACGCCAGTGGGGTGTAAATACTCACTGCACCCCTGCCAATGCCAAGCAACATTGATGGTATTTTCCGTGACTGGGCGAACTGGAATCTATGGACCGTGTGGTGTTGTCCCTTGCCTCTCTGCCTGCCATAAATCCTGCTTGATCCATATGGACTACCTTCCCTATCACAGTTGCAAGCCTACAGGCCAATATCTTTGAGAACAGCTTCAAATCTACATTAAGTAACAATATTTCCTGTAGCTTGCACACTGGGTTGCATCTTTTCCTTCTTTAGGGATCAAGGTAATATGTACTATGGTTGCATCCCTTGGCAGAGGTAATCCCTGACTTATGGCATTAAATGCTTTAAAAAAAATAAGGGGCTAGGATCCCTTTTAATTGTTTTTAGTACCCCAATGTAATTCCATCGGGCCTGGAGCATTCTGGGGTCTCTCTTATTGCCTGGTCTAGCTTTTCTAACATATCTAGTTGGGGATCCATTGGAAATTAAAATCTCCCCCCAAAATTAAGATCCCTTCTGAAATTTTTTCTAATGTATCTAGGATTTTACTTAAAGCTAGGCTCTGCTTAGTGTAAGGTAGATATACCGACGCAAGTGTAAATTTCTGTGATGCAATAACTCCTTTCACGAAAATGTATCTCCCCTCTTCATCCAATTAACTGTCTACCAACTCCCAAGGGGGGATGTTGTGCAATAAGCATGCTAGTTCCATTGGCTCTAGCCAGTGTTGTATAATTGTGGTAAGCGATTGGTATTAGTGAGACCTAATTTATGACGTTCGATATAGTGAGTTTCTTCAAGAAACGCAATAGCTAACATTTCCCTTCTTAACATATTTCCCAGGATAGATCGCTTGCCAACATCATACATTCCTTTAACATTTAAGGAGCCCACTTTTCACATTTTTTTTTTTTTTTTTTTTTTAGAATCCATAATTATTTATTTCAAAACCCCTAGTAAGAGTTGGTATTAAGCTATTACACAGGCGGGGGCTGATGATGGGGAGAGAATTACAGTAAAAAGCACCCAAAAACAGAGAGAAGAGACACGTGGAGCGGAAGAGAGAGAAGAAAAAAACACACCCCTGGCTATATGCCAATTCCTGCACCCTATCTATGGGTTGCTCCAGTTTCTCAGATTTTCTCTAGAAGCGGATGTAATAGACACCTCATTTGTAGAGTGCGCACCGAAAAATCTGAGAAAATTGGTATCTGAGCTCCTTCAAAGTCTATTGATTCCATTGTCTTACTGCTCTCACTGCATCTTTATCTGCGAAGTAGTGCATCCGGCATAACACATCTCTATTACCATGATGCGACACTCTATGTACTCTGTCTATCATGTAAGTTGCATCAATTGGGCGACCAGTTATGAGGTTAAACATTTCTGTTACACGTCTATATAAGTCGTCTTGTTGTTGCAACTGTTGGGACGCCTTAGTTATATTTACTTCTACCATATCAATTCTCACGTTTGTCGCAGTATTAGCCTTTTCAGTTGCAATTATATGTGTATTCAATTGCTCAATATCTGCTCTTATCTGCTTGTTGTTTGGTTTGCTCAATACGCTTTACTGCGCAATCTAGATCATTTTTTGAGGGAAGAGCTTGAATTAGAGATAGCAATACAATAGATCAAAGTTCAGCTGTGCTGCTTCTTGTGCTCATCTTGGGATGTCAGCCCTTCTCTACTATAAGCTGGTACCCCGGTTTCCAATTGTAATAATGTGCCATGGCTTGGGTTAAGCTATATCCCCTCAGATTGCTTTCCCTGTGTCTCATTCATTTCACCATCAGTTTCCTGGTGCCCCCACAGTCTCACCCTCAGGGAGTTCATCCACTCCCTGCCCTCCACTCTCTTGGCTCGGGACTTCCAGCATGGTCTCCTGGTTTCTCACTCCGGCTTTCCGCTTCTCCTCTGGAGCTGCCGGAAAACTGTCTAGGCCGGAGTATTGCGTGGTTACGTGAGATTCACCTTTCTTTGCATCGCGTGCATCTACGCGACCAGCTGACCCTGACGCTCCCAGGAGGTTTCTGTGCCAGGAAGGATCCATTCCTTTGCTCCACTTGCTTATCCGGTAAGGTGGGTTCAGAGTAATTTGTCCCGTCAGGGCTCAACCAACTCAAACTTCAGTGATGAGTGTGAAGTACCGCAGTCCGGACACACTGATTATGTTGTAACAGTCCGGGCACAGCAAGCTCGGGGCGCTTGGTACACTATGGCTCAGGGCACCGTCTCTCAGCGCAATCTCTCACTGCCTCTCAGCACAATTTTTCGGGGGGGAATTATTTCTGTTTACCGGGGAAGTGCTTTAGGGTGTCGGGCTTTGCTATCTGGAGCCCACACCAGGTGTGACCCCACACCTGCATGGTTAGGCCACACCCCCATCCCCCTCTATCATTACTTCCTTCTGACATATTCACATTTCATACCTTTTCTCCATGAAATATTCGTGGCCATTCTCCTTTCCTTTTTTTCCTATTTTACGCAATCTAAAATATATGTATTACAAGAAAGTCATATGCCATTGGTAAAGCAATGAGTTTGTGCTGTTTGTCTTGCAGAAACTAAAACCCCATTTACTGAAGCACCCAAAACAAGATCCATCCCCTGCATGAGCTCTGGTTATGGGCACCAGTCATCTGAACCGCATACGCTTAGAGATACCCTTCTTGAAACAGAACATCAGGTATTTCTTGGTAAAAGTAAAAAAGCTTGGGTTATTTTGATTATTATTTTTATTTTAAAGCATCATTAACTCAAGACATTGTACATATATATAACATGTGACAAGAGACAAGTATATAAAAAAAAAAGAACAGGAACTGTATAAGTGACAGACTGGTATGGAGGGGAGAAGACCTTGCCCACAATAGCTTACATGAATATCTCCTTCTGAACTGCATATTTATGGTTTACATATAGTTATTGGGGGAAAAAATGGCACTTGAAATTCTTTGTTGAGCAATGTAGCAAGTTTATTTCCAAGACAATGCTGCAGGACAGGAGAAGATACTTGAGCATCAGCCAGTAAAAGGAATGAAAACAGGAATATGAATACTAACTTTTCAGGTTACATCAAGTCTAATAGCCCCTCCTTGTTTCCGTGACAGAGGTCTTACGTCATTACTAGATCGTTACTAATAAGGAAATTGATTTTTTTTATTTGACTGTGCAACAGGGGCTGTAAAGTTAGTGTAGTTTATAATATAGTATATGTACCTGTTAGAGATGAGCGAACTTACAGTAAATTCGATTCGTCACGAACTTCTCGGCTCGGCGGTTGCTGACTTTTCCTGCATAAATTAGCTCAGCTTTCCGGTGCTCCGGTGGGCTGGAAAAGGTGGATACAGTCCTAGGAAAGAGTCTCCTAGGACTGTATCCACCTTTTCCAGCCCACGGGAGCACCTGAAAGCTGAACTAATTTATGCAGGAAAAGTCATCAACTGCCGAGCCGAGAAGTTAGTGACGAATCGAATTTACTGTAAGTTCGCTCATCTCTAGTACCTGTGTTTGATGGCTTGTCTCGCAATACTTATGTGACTTTTGCTCTGATTTTTAATAACATACAAAATGTCTTCATTGGGTGGAGTGCTTCATTGGGTGGAGCTACCTGTGGGTGGGAGGGAGATCATTCTCCACAGGGCTGCAGGGAATTGTAGTTTCAATCACAGCACCCATGTGGAGTTCCTAAGGAGTTTTTCCAATATCTGTTGGTGTCACTTTAGACAAGACAAGAGGAAGAAACAACAGTGGAAGCTTCTGACAGTGGCGATGGTCATACAGAGTTATGGTGGCTTTCAGAACGATTACATAAATGTGTAAGGGAGATAAGAAACCTGCTTATCACTGAAGGTTGGTGATATCTGATTACTGTTAGCAGTATCATTAATGTTATTTTATTTATTTTTTTACCATACAGGCTACAGGAAATAGTCATGGTTTATGGTCGTGATGCAACTCTAACTAACCCCTTAAGGACGAAGCCCATTTTGACCTTAACCCTTTAGGACCGGTCCATTTTATTTAATTTTTTTGAGTTTTTTTTTTTCTCCTTTTTACCTTTTTCCTTCCAGTACGTATTAGCAGCTTTATATTACAGAGAAAGTTCTTTTGTTTTTGGATTTTTTTTTCTGTCCACGGTGCTCTCTGTTGACACCTCTGTCTGTATCAGGAACTGTCCAGAGCAGCATATGTTTACTATGGGGACTTGCTCCTGTTCTGAACAGTTCCTGATACGGATAGAGGTGTCAGCAGAGAGCACCGTGGACTGAAAAAAAAATCAAAAGAACTATATCAGCTGATAAGTACTTGAAGGATAAAGATTTTTTAATATGAGTAATTTACAAATCTGTTTAACTTTCTGGCACCAGTTGATAAAAAAAAATAATAATAATGTTTTCCACCAGAGTACTCCTTTAAGTACCAAGACACAAGGGCATACCTGTACGCCCTTCGTCCTAGAGGGGTTAAATTCTATGCAAAAAAATTGCAAGTGATCTTGTGAGCAAATCAAAAGTTCAAACACTTTTATTTATTTATCAAAACCTGTCCTGTTGCAGCTATTTTCCCCATTCTATGATTGTGTAAAGGATAGGGCATTTTCTATGTTTTTGCATTACTTCTACCCCTCTACTGTGATTATTATTATTTTTCTCCAAAAAAAACTGACCATAATAATTCCAAGTATGTCCTTTGAGTTCAGGTTTCCACTCCTTGGCTGATGTTTTTGCAGAAGAAGTACAAGACAAAAGTGAAGCTTTATCCACAAATCTTACTCAAGTTGAAAACTTCCCAACAGGTATAGAAGCAGTTTCACTGTAAAAAAGCAGATTATGTTATAAGAATCTCAGTTTACATGTTTAACCTACACACAATATCCCATTGCTTCTTCTTTTATCAGTATTACAGAGATTACTCCATAACATCACAATGAGGAACGCTGAAGATCAAGAGTTAACAAATGACCATTCACCAGATTCTGTCATAAGGAAAGAAGAAGATAGGAATAAAATAGACAGGTGTGACATAACATGTGGGAAATTTTACCCCATATTATAAGAATATTAAAAGTTGCAGAGTAGTTATGTAGCCTTATAAAAGCAATGCCACAGAAAGACTGCATTTATGGAGGTCACAACACTCACTCAGAAGTTTTATTTTTCATTACCACAGGATCAGCCATAAGACAGAGGAAAAGTAGACCAGTTGCCCATAGCAACCAATCAAATTGATTTTTTGGAGACCTTTTTAAAAATTGAAGAAGCAATCTAATTGGTTGTTATGGGAAACTGGTCAACTTTTCCTCTGCACAGGTTTTGAGAACTCTCCCCCAATGTAGTTGTAAACCCCTATATTCTGATAAATCCTTTCCACTTAAAAAAAAAAAAAAAAAACATCAAATCTGACACCTTTTGATTTTCCTTAAAAAATATTTCTTTCAGTTTTCTGCCTCAACATAATGAAGAAGAAAGCCAAAAGTGCAATGGGGTTCCTGTAAGTACCAAAATCTATTAAGCAATAAGGAGTTCAAGAAATGCCACTGTGAGTGTTAAGTATACCCATCAGCCCGACTGAAAGCAGACCCATCCAACTCACAGCTCTCCAGAATCCCATAACTATCCCTAATGAAGGAAATCATTTTTAAATCTCCTGTAATGTGTGACTATTTACAGTGTGTTCACTGGATTGCAATCATGAAAGGCAAATTCCAGGCAAGCCTTTCTTTTCTAACTTTTAGGCTATGCTCACACGGGCAATGTCCACACAGAAAATTTCCGAGCGGATAGTTCCCAGACCGGCAGAACATGCTGGTTCTAGGACTACTCCGAAATGCTCTGTCTCATAAATGGCAATGCATTTCTGTGCAAACTCCACAGAAAGAATAGACATGTCATGTTTCTGCAGCAGAAATTCTGCTGTGTACACAGTGCAGCAGAATCCCATTGATATCAATGGGACTCTGCTGCGGAACCTCTGTGAAGAATTCTAATGCGGAATTCTGCACAAGAATTTTATTGTGTGAACTTAGCCTTAAAGGGTACCTTTCATCAAAAAAACTTTTGATATATTATAGATTAATGTATGCAGAATAACTTTCCAATAGCATGTTATTAAAAAATATGCTTCTTTCTATTTAATTTTCCTCTTTGAAAAAATGACCACTAGGGGTCTCCCTACCAGTCCCTTTTTTTTTTTTATAGATTTCAGACTTATGCTGGAGTCCTAAATCTCAGACTGCAGACTCTAAGGTCCCCTGCACTGACGTATATATACACCTATTCATATTTCCCACAGAGAGTTGTGAGTGGCTGGAACCATCTGGCCAATCACAGCTCTCTGCGGGAAATATGAATAGGTCTATAAATTATACAGAAGGATCCCAACGGACCCGGGGTGATCTGTCAATTAGTACAGGTACTACTACTCCCATCGTGGAACAGTGTGTTCCATGCTGGGAGTAGTAATACTACCTAAAAAATTTAAAATATAAAGGGAAAAAAGTGAAAAAAACACACACACTACATTTTTATTATTGCCGGCTACATGCCCTGCCTGCACACACAAATTGATCCCTGTTTAAAAATGAATAAAAATGTTATTAAAAAAAAAAGATACATTTTGTTAAATATAATTTTTTCCATCACTATTGTATCTTTTTTTTTTTTGTTAATGGTATCCTATAGAGATGAGCAAACTTACAGTACTTCAATTCTGCACGAACTTCGCGGCTCAGCAGTTGCTGACTTTAGCCTGCATATACTAGTTCAGCTTTCAGGTGCTCCGGTTGGCTGGAAAATTTGGATACAGTCCTAGGAGACTCTGCAGAATCGAAGTACTGTAACTTCGCTCATCTCTAGTACCCAAGAAATTTTATTAAAAAAGGTATCTCCATCACTTCAGTCCAAAAAAGAATAAAAACCGCCTGCAAAAACACCAAAGTTAAAACCCACGTGGCGTTTTTCTTGTCGTTTTTTTACTCCCATAGACTTCTATGGGCCACGATTTCAGGGAAAAAACGCCATAGGCTCAACATGCTGCGATTTTGCAAAACCGCCAAGGAGCTGAAAAAGAGTGAAAAAACACCAAAAGGATTAAAAAAACGCCAAACTGAAAAACGCAAAGTAGAAAAAGCATTTTCCGATTTCTCATTTTTACAGCTAACATCTGGCCGCTTGGCGTTTTTCTTGGCGTTTTCTCCAAAAAAAAACAAGTGGAATTCCAGCCTTAGCAATGCATACAGTGAAATCAATGAATATCCACAACAAAATCTGCAAGAAATAGCCCAAGATTTTATAGGAGACATATATTTAGAGCAAAGGATGGGATGAAATCCCACCCTGAGAGATCGGGAAAGCCTATACCAAAGCCTTCCTTGGCTTTCCTAATCTCATACATTAGGATGCAGTTCAGTGCTAAAAATGTAATAATAAACTTATAAATTTTGACCATGTAAATCCAAATTAATCACATAGTTTTGACTGTCCCTTTGAACTACAAAGTTTACATGCTTCTCTACATATCAACTCAAATGAAAATTAAACATAATTTATGAATTATGAAAAAGGATAATTGTTCTATATGCCTAGATGAAGACTCACCTTAGCAATGATTTTGGGCATACTTCCTCATTCCTATTTGCCCATACTGATGAAGAACATATTAGGCAAGAAATGCAAAAGGCATGCTTACAGGGCAGGATTCCAGTCCACATATGTCAGGTGAGAAATACCGGAAAGCATAGTGATTGATGCATTTTGTAGATGGTCATTGTGTTAATCCGTTTGCCTAACCCTGCAGGATATCAGTAAATTGATGGCAAAGTATCGTATTCTGTGTCAAGAGAAACTACAGAGCCTAGTTTGGGGTTATGTGCAATATATATCCTGGAACAGGGCTGAAAATCTCCTAAGAAGGCAGTGCCTCAATAGACCACAAATAACTCCTATCTTATATAAACTGCAGAAGCAAAAAGATCAGGTAAAAAGCTTGTACTGCTTAAAACTGTACCAGAAATCATTTAGATAATGTTCCCATTAGCATATTCCATGAAGTTACTAAAATAGTATTTCCTAGTGGGCTCTAAGTCTATACAATATAGTATATCAGAAGGAATGGTTCCAGCTCACCCCAAGCAGACTTAACCGCATCGCGGATCAGCGTGGACAACGCTGCGTGAAAATCCAAAGAGGAAAGGAATATCCAGCACGGTAGCTCGTATGCAACAGATTTATTCGGCACAGCAAACGCACAGGTACAAGACGATAGTGACGCGTTTCGATCACCTAGGTGATCTTAATCATACTGACAAAATACTCGTGTTGGAGTGCCTTTATTGGGGAGAGACCAATATCCGCCAGGTGCAATTAGATTTAACCTGAGAGGGTTAACTCCCCTAGACCGGCATCTCCGTTACAGACAAAGTGACCATAAAAGAATAAGTATCAAAACCGTACATAGAATATAATATAATAGAAAAACTACACGGATAAGAAATGTGCATCAAAAAACATATTATTTTCATAAATATATGCCAATTATTATGGCTGATACGAACTATAAGTCCGGCCTTGCTGGTGGCTATAGATGTGTTCCCCGTAAAGCTCCCACCATAGGACAACTTGTTTCCCCCAGTCTTTTTTCATCTAAAAAAAACTGACCCACGTACATGGCTTACCACTACCGTCACGTTCAAATGCGGTCACACAAGATGTATGTGTTGCAGTATCATGTATGCTTCTAAAGAATTCACATCTACATCCAGAGGTAATACCTATATTATTAAACAATACATCAACTGCAACACATCATTTGTAGTGTACCTTGTGACATGTCGGGATTGCAATGTCCAATATGTAGGATGCACTCCTACCTGTACCTGTACCCTAAAAACCCGAATTAGGAAACAGCTTTCGGACGTTCGACATTTCAATTCTCGTCATGTCTCTATGATCAGTAAACATTTTGCTGAAAAACATGATGGAAGTCATGCTTGTCTGGTCTTACAGGGCATAGAAAGAGTAGCTGTTCCAACAAGAGGAGGTGATCATAGACAGAAGCTGCTCAATAGAGAGGTCTTTTGGATCATGCAATTAGATTCTAGACATCCGAATGGTCTTAATAAAAGACAGGATGTTATATTACATTATTGATCATCTTTTTTTTAAACTGTACCTCTCCCATCAAGCAGCTGAATATGTATAATATTACAATATATATCAATATATATTCCCTCCCTCTACGTTCCATTTTTCCTCTACACACTCTCTCCTAACATCTTTTTGTACTCATTTTCATACATCCATATAAATGTCATTGTTTTCCTATACGGTCACAGTGTTACCCACGTGAGTATTGGTAGCATGTTCACGCATATGATATACTAAATATAGATAACAATATTATGGATTTTAATATAATGTTTTTTGATATACATTTCTTATCCATGTAGTTTTTCTATTATATTATATTCTATGTACGGTTTTGATACTTATTCTTTTATGGTCACTTTGTCTGTAACGGAGATGCCGCTCTAGGGGAGGTAACCCTCTCAGGTTAAATATAATTGCACCTGGCGGATATTGGTCCCTCCCCTATAAAGGCACTCCAACACGAGTGATCAAAACTATCTAGGGGATCAAAACGCGTCACTATCGTCTTGTACCTGTGCGTTTGCTGTGCCGAATAAATCAGTTGCATACAAGCTACCGCGCTGGATATTCCTTTCCTCTTTGCAATATAGTATATCATATTATAAATATATAATTTGTAAATGATTGTTTACCTCAGGCTTACCTACAATGGAGGGACAAAATACTGCAAAGCCAAGAGCAGCGGCTGCGTCTCTCAGCGGTTCTTAACCAGACTTTACAAAGAGTACATGAGGACACTGGAATACTTTTGATCAAGCCTCTTATATCTTGGGCAGGCAGGTAATGCCATAAACATTGAAAATATTAGGAAAACTTCTTATAAAATGTTTCCTTTAGGGAACTTTGACATTGTCCATTTACCATTTTGACTTAGAAACTACACCTTTCCTCATCAAACCATGCAGTTTCTCTTGAAGAAATAACCAAAATCACAGAGCTAAAATATCATTTTTTTTATATCCTTAAAACTCCTTTAATAATCAAAAAACAACCAAACAAATATAGCAAAAAAAAATAGGTTCTCCTATGATGAACACCTGTATATCCCAATCCCTTTCCCAGTGTATCTAATTATATACATATGCCCATGGATTAGGGAATAGTGTTACAAGATGGCAAAGAGATGTTACAGATTGTTACAAATAACACCGGTACAACAAATAAGTACATTATATGCAAGCGACAGTAAGAGGTTAGTGTAGCATAGATATACACATGACATTGAGATTTCAATAGGTCACGTAGAAGCAGACGAATAGCTGGACACATTGCTTGTAGCGTCTTTAGAGTTGCCAGTCCTGTAGCAAAAAAAAATAGCGAAATACCACATGTCAAGCAGACATAAAATTAATAAGCAACATATAAAAAACGATAACATAAATCACATTGCGCACAAGTAGAAAGAAGAAACCATCACCCGTTGATTTCAATGGGAAATGGTGAACAATGTGAAAAGAGTGGCATGCACACTGTTTCACTCTAAAGCACCCACTAAGCTTTAGATAATGCCCCCTGTACTGATCACGGGTCAAAGAAAGCTGTACACAGGCAAGGTTTTTGCCCTTGTGCACATGCCCTTAGGCTATGTTCACAGATCAGAATTTCTGCATAAAGATGCTGAATTCTGTCAAATGATGTGGACGAGGAATTCCGCATCTTTCTGCATAAATGCGGAATTCATGTGGAAATTCTGCAAGAATTCCACATGAATTCTCAGTGTATGGAAAATGGGGCTCTTCTGTCATTGCTTTGGTTACAATTTGTGTGGAATCTGCACAAATTCTGTGTGAATTCTGCATAAAATCTGCATCAATTCCGCATTTGGGTGGAGAAAAAAAAAAAGCTCCATTGACTATGGGATTCCGCATCAGAATTCTCCACGAATTTAGGTAGGACCTTTCTTTATGCGGAAAGCAGAATTTCCACAGTGGAAAGACCAATGCAGAAATTCTACTGTATGAATGGGACAGCGGAATCCCATTGAAGTGTATTGGTTCAAAATTTTTGCTGAAATTAAATGCGGAATTAGATGCGGAAATCCATCCGGATTTTCCATTGTGTGAACATAGCCTCACTGACAATTGGATAGCTAATAAAAGTCGTCCTACTAACAAAAACAAAATACCAGAATATTATATTAACAGGTAGAGGCCTTAGCATTTTGACATAACAACGTTGAAGGGTGTTTTAGTCTGAATACAGTAAACTACACTATAAATTATCAGTTTCTTACATTTTTTTCATTAATGGGTTTAGATATAAACCAGAGAACACCAGTTCTTGTTTTTTTCAGTAGTAGTCTTGATGTCACTGTAGGAAAAAACATCTGAAAAATCAACGCAAATATTAAACATTACAGCCATATTAGCAACTTAGCACTGCTCTATGTTATCCATTACATTTGGCAGATTGTGCAGCAGAGAGAGCTAAAGGAGCCTGCAATGCAGGTTTCACCCCAGCCTTATCTATCCACTGTATAGAGGTAGAATTTATTAAGTGAAGGCAAAGTAGGGCTACTGTGTGTGTATACAGATTCCAGGTTCTGGTACATCATAGTGTGCCCTGTATTACCCCATACAGCACTTGAGTTTTGGGAAGCATAGTCCATATCACAGAACATCAGGATTAGGCTGTATTGGTGTTAATGTTACTATAAGCGCCATTTACAGCAGAACAATTCATGATCAACAATGAACAGTAGTTTTGTTGTTGATCTTCTCTTTTGTGCACACTGCCCCGATACCATTAGAATTGCTCAATAACAAGCACATCATGGTGATAAATAATGTTTATATGCTTTTCTTGGGGTGTATTCAGGGATAATGTCTTAGGCAGCAAAAGCGGTGAATATGGTCATGAAAAAGGGCATGCTTCAGTTCTGAAAAACTGTAACCTGGCCCTGGAAACATCACAGATCACTTTAACTTTAAATCCTTTCCATGTTATGTTTGGGAGATCTATTTTTTTTATTCCATCATTTTAAATTGATAGAAGGATCAGATGTTTCATGCTTCACTCCTTTTGATCAGAAAAGATTTACTGAATAATGGATCTAGTGTATATGATGTGCTGGGGCCTTAAAGGGGTATTCCATGCAAAACCTTTTTATATATATATATATATATATATATATAGAAATTCAGAGTAGATACAGCACCAAATAGCTGAGGACTCAGGCTGGTAGATGGAGCAAGACTTTATTTGCCATCCATATGCGCACATGGATGGCAAATAAAGTCTTGCTCCATCTACGAGCCTGAGTCCTCAGCTATTTGGTGCTGTATCTACTCTGAATTTCTGCATGCCTTTCCGGGTTGGCATTCCCGGATGATCACCTGCACATGCTGATTTGATCGGTGCTGTCTCTCCTCTTCATCCATATATATATATATATATATATATATATATATATATATATATATATCAACTGGCTCCGGAAAGTTAAACAGATTTATAAATTACTTCTATTAAAAAATCTTAATCCTTCCAATAGTTATTAGCTTCTGAAGTTTTCTGTCTAACTGCTCAATGATGATGTCACGTCCCGGGAGCTGTGCATGGGAGAATATCCCCATAGGAACTGCACAGCTCCCGGGACGTGAGTCATCAGAGAGCAGTTAGACAGAAAACAACAACTCAACTTCAGAAGCTAATAACTATTGGAAGGATTAAGATTTTTTAATAGAAGTAATTTACAAATCTGTTTAACTTTCCGGAGCCAGTTGATATATATAAAAAAAGTTTTGGCCTGGAATACCCCTTTAAAGCTTTAGAGGGGTACTCCAGGAAACTGAACTTATCAAACACTTATCCCCTATCCACAGGAGAGGGGATAAGTGTCTGATCGCACGGGGGTCCAATTGCTGGGCTCCGGTTACTTACCTGTCCTCTGGCCCCCACCATCCTGGACGAGAGCAAGTGATGGCTGAGGTGGGACATCACTGTGGAAGGTGATTGGCTGAGAGGGCCATTACTTGTTCTTATCCAGGAATGTGGGGGCAGGAGCACGCTAAAGACAGGCAAGTAGCCAGGACCCCGTACAGGAGATTGGGGGGGGGGGGTCGCAGAGTTCGAACCTCCCACGATCATACTCATATCCCCTATCCACAGGTTAGGAAATAAGTGTCTGATAAGTTCAGTCTCCTGGAGTGTCCCTTTAATTTCTTTTATGCTTATTATTTCCCTTTCTCACTTAGTTCAGAACTGGAAACTCGCAAGCAAGTCAACTGTAGTAAAAAAACTTTTCGTCACGCTTGTTTCCCCCCAGTGTGCCAGGTAATATCAGTGGATAAAATGCTACATGTAGTTCAGAATTTATTAATTCTATAATACGCTAATGTTTGCCTTTTTACAAGGATCAATGCATGTTAATAATTCACTGTAATACAAGATTTTTTTTCCACACCATGTATCCAAGAGCATGTTCTTTTTCTCTTTAGCATGGCCTATCATGTCATGGGATATCTCCTAATCATGTAACCAAGACATGGAAGAATATGCACATCCACACAGAGCTGAGGCCACTAGTGGTTACCCCTAAATTGTTGGAGATGGATATACATAGATACTTGTGTAGGGAATGTTGGTAAGTGCAAAGTAAAGACTCCAATGTAAAGAATAATCGGTGGCATCCAGTTTCAATTATGTTATTATCGTGTTCTATAAAAGTGCCAAGTAGTGAGATGAGATGTTCTGGGTAATGGTCACAATACATGCCATATGTAAATATTACTATAAAGTTTTTTTTTTAGTATAAGATGCTAACTTTTAATTTTAACATTGTATAAGCTGTACTGTATATCTATATCCTAATCAAATTTGTGCATTCCTAATTGTACGTTACACATTATTGTTTTGCAGTGTGATGTCACAGCTACGCCGTTCATTACATCAATTCTCTTTAAATCAACCTTCAAACCTTGTTAATATCAAGCGGACTGCTACTTTCCCTGCACTGTGAAAAAATAGAAAGATGGGAAGACTGATTTACTCTGCTCTATCAAACATTTTAATGCACCAGTGTGGAGTGCCAAATATATCTAAACAAAAGTGTTGTGTTGTGGGTTTTTGTCCCTAGTGAGAAGTCGGGGTGTGATATGATTGGCCAGCTGACTTAGGGTACGTTCATATTTTTGCTGCATCTCTGCTGCAGATTTTTCTGCCAATTGACTTCAATCGGTAGCAAAATCTGATACAGAAAATCTGCACGTGAGTATGAACATACCCTTAGGGTAGGGTCACACGGACAGATCAGCCGACAATGGACCCTACTGTGTGCCCCCAGCTGTGCCAGCTTGTAGCAGCAAATTGTGTGAGTCGTTGTGCACATGCGAGGTGTACTTGCACACATCTTGGCCGCTTCCCCTGCTCCCTGAGCTAGGCTGAGAGCAGCCGCGATGTGTGCGAGTATACTGCGCATGTGTGTGACACAATCATATTGAACATCTTGACCCTAAAATGAAAGTAGTGATGTCCTTAGTGTGACCATTTCTGGTTATTTCAGTAAATTGTATCTTGCAATATTGTACTGTTCTCCATGTCAGCTGTTCTTTCCAATAAAGTGTACAAAAAGTGATCTTCTAGGGAGTGGTCTTTTCAAAGAAGATGGACAGTATGCATAATATCCAGTGGAACCGAAAAGGGGTTGGAGGTCTCAAAGAGGTGGTCTTTTGTAGAACTGTCACTATAATAATGTTGCATTAAAGTGTGCCCTAAAATTGCACACACAGTATGTAAATGAGGCTCAAGTAGTCACCAGGCATTGCTGAAGCAGTCACGGGACCCCGGGCTGTAACCACGCCTTTTCAGTCTCTAATCACTCCTTTCTAGACATGACTGACAGCCTAGCCATGAGCAGTCCAAACTAGAAAAAAATTGGAGGGCTTAACCAAATAAACAGGGACGTGCACAGACATTTTAGGGGGCAGGGGCTCAAGTGAAAAAAGGGCACTTTTTTAAAGTGCCGTAGCTATAAATTTGAGGACCTCCCTATGAGACCTACTGAGAGCGCTCCTACATACACTGTCACCCTTCACGTTGTCACCCCTCTAAACACACTGCCACCCTTCACATAGCCACACTTACATTAAAGAGGTTTACTGGTTGGAGTTTTTTTTTTTTTATTGTAAATGATGCCCATTCTGCAATATATAAAAATATTATCCTTTACTCACCTCCAGCATTCCCACAGCGCCTCTAGTGTACTTATGCAGTCCCTGGTGCGATCCTTTTCCTGAGCAGAAGAATTGTGCCTTGGCACCAGGAAGAAGTCCCTGGTGCGATCCTTTTCCTGAGCAGAAGAATTGGGCTCTGGCATCAGGAAGGAGTCCCTGGACTCGGTTCAATGTGTCATACTTGCGCTCAGCCAATCACTGGCCAAAGCAATTCATGTTGCAGGAAGAGGAGTGAACTGGGGACCGGTGCAGAACCCCGGAGGCACCACGGGAATGCTGAAGATGAGTAGAGGCTTACTTTTTTATGTATTGCAGAATGGATATAGTTCACAAAAAGAGAACCTCCCACCAGGTAACCCCTTTTATCCCCTTCTAATCTTGTCACTCCCACGCCCCCTACAATTATAACACACTCTCCTTCCCTCTCTGCCTTATTAAAAAAAAAAAACTATACATAATAGCTATTGACTTGTTCTTAACCCCTTAAGGACTCAACCCATTTTAACCTTAAAGGACAACTGTAGTGGAACACTTTTATATATTCCCGTGCCCTGGCCTCAAAAATAAACAAAATAAACTTGTATATACCTTCCTACGAGCCCCCGTTGGTCCGTCACAGGCCTCACGGTACGACAGTGCTGACCTCATTCCACTTCCTGGGGACGGGGACGCCGCAGAGCCGTCGGCGTATCACCGGCCACAGCGATGTCCCGCCCCGGCCTGTGATAGGCTGAGCCAACTGTCATGTAAGGAGCTCTGGCCGGCTTCTTACATGACAGTGGGCTCAGCCTATAACAGGCCGGGGAGGGACATCGCAGCGCCCGGTGATACGCCAAAGGCTCTGCGGCGTCCCTGTCCCCAGGAAGTGGAATGAGGTCAGCACTGCTGGACCGTGATGCCTGTGCTGGACCAACGGGGGCTCGTAGGAAGGTATGTATAAGTTTATTTTGTTTATTTTTTAGGCCCGGGCACGGGAATATATAAAAGTGTTCCACTACAGTTGTCCTCTAAAGATATGTTCACTCATTCACAGATTTGATGCGCAGGATTTTCTGCTGCAGATTTCAATGTAAACTAAATGACTGAGCACAACTTCTAATCGGCAGTTTCAAATCCATCAAATCTGCGCAGGATCCTGTATGTGTGAACGTACCCTAAATAGTTTATCCACCATAAGTTGATTTTAGTACTTACAGTCATGGCCGTAAATGTTGGCACTCCAAAAAATTTTCTAGAAAATTAAGTATTTCTCACAGAAAAGGATTGCAGTAACACTGTATTGGAACTAAACAAAAAAAGGGAGGAAAAAAAGCAAATTGGACATAATGTCACACCAAACTCCAGAAATTGGCTGGACAAAATTATTGGCACCCTTTCAAAATTGTGGAAAAATAAGATTGTTTCAAGAACCAAAATTGTGGAAAAATATCAACAATCTCAAGGTTACAAGTCCATCTCCAGAGATCTAGATTTGCCTTTTTCCACAGTGCGCAACATTACCAAGAAGTTTGCAACCCATGGCACTGTAGCTAATCTCCCTGGGCGTGGATGGAAGAGAAAAATTGATGAAAGGTGTCAACGCAGGATAGTCCAGATGATGGATAAGCAGCCCCAAAAAAGTTCCAAAGGTATTCAAGCTGTCCTGCAGGCTCGGGGAGCATCCGTGTCAGCGCGAACTATCTGTCAACATTTAAATGAAATCAAACTCTATGGCAGGATACCCAGGAGGACCCCACTGCTGACACAGAGACATAAAAAAGCAAGACTGCATTTTGCCAAAATAAACTTGAGTAAGCCAAAATCCTTCTGGGAAAACATCTTGTGGACAGATGAGACCAAGATAGAGCTTTTTGGTAAAGCACATCATTCTACTGTATATCGAAAATGGAATGAGGCCTACAAAGGAAAGAACATCGTACCTACAGTGAAATATTGTGGAGGTTCAATGATGTTTTGGGGTTGTTTTGCTGCCTCTGACACTGGGTGCCTTGAATGTGTGCAAGGTAGGGATCGACCGATATCGATTTTTTAGGGCCGATACCGATAATCTGTGGCCTTTCAGGCCAATAGCCGATAATTTATACCGATATTCCGGTATAAGTTATCGGCTATTTCTCCACCCCCCAAGAAGCCGCTGCAGATCATTGATTTAAAGCGGGCGCTTTAAATCAATGAACTGCAGCGGCTTTGGCTCAATCAGAGACCACCGCCGCCACACGCTTCTCTCCCCCTGCCTGTCCGGGGGTCCTCCCAACCACCGCCGCTGCCCCCCAGCCATCCCCGCACCACACACCGCCCCCACCGCCGCTGCCCCTCAGCCATCCCCCCCTACCCCCGGACTGCACAGCACACCGCCCCCACCGCCACTGCCCCATTACCTCCCCTATCCCCGGTTTTATAATTACCTGTTCCTGGGGTTCGGGGTCCGCGTTACTTTTTGCTCCCGTCCTGAGCTGTCACTGTGCGCACTGACGGTGACGTCACGTTGAGGACCTCACTGCACTGCGCAGCGCACAGCGTAACGCAGGACTCAGCAGGAGCCAGAAGTAGCGCAGGCCCCAGACCCCGGGAACAGGTAATTATAAAACCGGGGATAGGGGAGGCAATGGGGACGGCGTGCGGTGCGGTGGGGGGGCGCGGTGCGGTGGGGCCGGGGCGGGACATTATCAGATTATCGGCAAGGTAATTGCCGATACCGATAACGTCAAAAATCGTGAATACCGGCCAATAATATCGGCCAAACCGATAATCGGTCGATCCCTAGTGCAAGGCATCATGAAATCTGAGGATTATCAATGGTTTTTGGGTCGCACTGTAGAGCCCAGTGTCAGAAAGCTGGGTTTGCATCCAAGATCTTGGGTCTTCCAGCAGGACAATGAACCCAAACATACATCAAAAAGCACCCAGAAATGGATGGCAACAAAGCGCTGGAGAGTTCTGAAGTGGCCAGCAATGAGTCCAGATCTAAATTCCATTGAACACCTGTGGAGAAATCGTAAAATTGCTGTTGGGAAAAGGCACCCTTCCAATAAGAGAGACCTAGAGCAGTTTGCAAAGGAAGAGTGGTCCAACATTCCGGCTAAGTGGTGTAAGAAACTTATTGATGGTTATAGGTGACTGATTTCAGTAATTTTTTCCAAAGGGTGTACAACCAAATATTAAGTTAAAGGACAACTGTAGTGGTACACATTTATATATGCCCGTGCCTCAAAAATAAACAAAATAAACTCATACATACCTTCCTACGAGCCCCCGTTGATCTGGCACAGGCCTCACGGTCCAGCAGTGCTGACGTCATTCCACTTCCTGGGTATGGGGATGCCACAGAGCCGTTGGCGTATCACCGGCCGTAGCGATGTCCCGCCCCAGTCGGTGATAGGCTGAGCCCACTGTCATGTAAGGAGCTCTGGCTGGCTTCTTACATGACAGTAAAAATGACACGTTCTCTTTATTGTGTAGGTCCATACTGTTACAAGGATACCCAATTTATGTAGGTTTTATTTTATTTTACTATTTAAAAAAAATATAACTTCATGCACCAAAATTGGTATGTTTAAAATTATCATCTTCTGACACCCTGACAGTAGGGGCCCTCCCGCTGTCCTGTAAGCTGTTCGGGATGCCGCGATTTCGCCGCGGCTATCCCGAACAGCCCACTGAGTTAACCGGCAGCTTTCACTTTCGCTTTTAGCCGCGCGGCTCAGCTCTGAGCGCGCGGCTAAAGGGTTAATAGCGCGCGGCGCCGCGATCGGCGCTTCACGCTATTAGCGGCGGGTCCCGGCTTCACTATGTGTAACCCCGTGTTATATCACCGGAGCAGGACCAAGGACATACCGGTACGTCCTTGGGCCTTAAGGGGTTAATAGTTCGGACATTTACACATTTATTTTTATTAACATTATTTTATTTAAAAATGGGAAAAGGGGGGTGATTTAAACTTTTAATCTTCTGATTGCATATACTGATCAATGCTATGCCATTGCATAGCATTGATCAGTGTTCTCGGCACTCTGCTGCTCTTGCCTGCTGAGAAGGCCTGAACCAGTAGATAGCTGATCAGACGACGAGGAGGCAGGTAAGGACCCTCACGTCGTCCAGTAAGCTGATCGGGACATTGCGGTAGTCCCGATCAGCTCCGCTGAGCTGCCAGGATAGTTTTAGTTTCGTCTTAGATGCCACAATCAACTTTTTTTGTGGCATCGAAAGGGTTAATGCCGGGCATCGATCCGGTTGGCGGAGCCCGGCATTAGTGATGAGTCCTGGCTGCTGATAGCAACCGGGACCCACTGGATTTAACCCGCTCTCCGCTGGTGAGAACGGTTTAAACCCCATTAACGGAACCAAGGGCGTACAGGTACACCCTGAGTCCTTAAGGAATTGGGAACGGGCCGTATGCCTACGCCCTGCATCACCAAGGTGTTAATGACTATTACAATAAAACAATATTGTTATTTATTCCTCACGGTCAACTAAATAAAAATAAAAAAGCCCAAGAATCGCTTGAAAAACAAAAGGTAGCATGTATCGCAAAAAAAATGGTACCAATAAAAAGTACAGCGCATCTTGTAAAACAAAAGCTCCCACACAATGCAATCTTTTTAACACCAGGTGAAAGTATGGCTGCATTGCAATAGTAATCATCTTTGCTTTATGGTGTTAGTCTGAGGGGTTAAAAATGGGCTTGGCCATTAAAGAAGATCTCTGGCGAAAAAAGCTTTTCCCTTATCCACAGGATAGGGGATAAGTAGCTGATCGCGGGGGGTCTGACCGCTGGGGCCCCCCACGATCACCAGGATGGGATTCCGGCGTTCAGTGAGGATCACGTGCTGCTCCATTCATTACTATAGGAACGCTGAAAAGACCCAAGTACAGCTCTTGGGAATCATCGGCACTCCTATAGGAATGAAAGAAGCGCATTCCATCAACTGGTAGATGACAACACGCTCCTTACTTAGAGCGCCAGGGTCCCATCCCAGTCAGCGGTCAGACCCCTACGATCAGCTACTTATCCCTTATCCTGTGGATAGGGAATACGTTTTTTTTGTTTTTTTGCCGGTGTGCTTCTATAAGGTCAACTACAGGAGCATCCTTAAGGGGTTAATTCCCCTCCAACTAAGACACCAATATTGTAATGAGATGTGAGCATGGTGTTTATATAATTGCCTTAAAGGAGATGTCCGGCGCAGACTTTTTCTATTCTGTCCTGCCCGGGCTGCAAAAAAAGACAAAACAAACTTTCACTTACCTCCATATGTTGCCCCGGAGCTCCGCAACAGCTGAATGGTCAGCCGGGCTGTCTACTTCCTACTTCCTTTAGCCCGGTACGTCACACAGCGCTTCAGCCTATCACCGGCCACAGCGATGTCCCGCTTCGGCCGGTGATAGGCTGAAGCGCCGTGTGACGTAGCGGGCTAAAGGAAGTAAACAGCCCGGCTGACCGATCAGCTGTTGCGGAGCTCCGGGGCAACATATGGAGGTAACTGAAAGTTTGTTTTGTCTTTTTTTGCAGCCCGGGCAGGACGGAATAGAAAAAGTCTGCGCCGGACATCTCCTTTAACCTGTTGCAAAACTACAACTTCCAGCAGGCCAAAGGCTGTCCGGGCGAGCTGGCACACTGGTTTGGAAACACCGGTGAGTGTGTTACTCACCCGCCTACCCCTCCTTCCCTGAAATTCAAGATAAGGCACTTACAAGGGAGATCTTCAGTCTTCCTCACAGCAGGCGGGCAGAGATGGAAGACATCCCCAGTGTGCATCAGGGGTCTGCTCAGATTTTTATTTTTTGTTAAAGGGCCAGAACTTTTATCTTAAAGAAGAGTTGCAGAGCAAGGGTGAGGAGGAGGAGACAGCTGAGCTGCTTAGTTTATGCTGTCTCCTCTCCTAGCAGAACCAGGAGCATGACAAACAGCAGAGGACAGGGAGCCAAGAAGACAAGCTGAGTGATCCCAGCCCCTGCATCTGTCCCCTCTTCCCTCATTTGATAGTCTGGAGCAGCCCGGCCGGGAGCAAGCACTTAAAGCAGGAGCTGCTGCACAGTGCAATTCAGGAGCGCCAGAGGATGGGACACAGAAACTACTCAGTACAGCCTCCAAAACACCCCCCTTCCCTTGCATGGTGATGGCCCTGCACATATAAAATGTTATTGATATAATAAACCATATTAAACCAAAGGGGCACTTGACATCAAAAAGGCAGGGGCTCTGTTGGCGGTGTGGAAGTGACGAGGGCACCATGATGCACATTTGGTGGGGTTGTCCAAAATTAGAGCCCTTTTGGAAGTCGGTCCTTCGGGTTATCCAAGAGGTTGCTGGGGTCTATGTCCCCCCCACTCCTGAGGCGGTCTTGCTATATATGTAAATATATATAAAAAATCCCTGGCGTGACACCTTCTCCAGGCGGCTAAAATGATCATTCCCAGAAGATGGAAAAGCCAGGAACCTCCCTCCTTAGATGAATGGCTGTCTGAGATTGCACATGTTAAACACATGGAGGAGCTTTTGGCCATTTCACCCGATGATGTTTCCAGATTCGGGGCTACCTGGCTCCCGTGGTCTGAATTCTGCTCTTCCCCAGCTTATAGACTATTGCGCTGAGCCTTTGCCTGGATGTGTTCCACTTCGCTGCCATCGTTATTGCTGTGAACCCGTGTACTGGCGGCTTCCACTTTGGCTGTGTCTTTCTGTCCTCATCTTCCCTCTCCCCCCCCCTCCCCCCCCCCCTTTTTCTTTTTTTGCCTTTTTGTTTTTTTGTCCTTGGGTATGTTTGTGGTTCCCCCCTTTTTCTTAACGTATTTAGGTATGTCTGTTTCTACATGTTTTGCTCTATGGTTAATCTCCCTACTTCTCTCCGTCTTTTTTTGCTACTGGTCTTCCTCTTTTTCTGATTACGCTTTCTCCGAGTTCAGATCTTTTACTTTTCCTTTTTATCCTTATTCTCCTCTACCTTGTTACTCGGCTTTTCTTGCACTCTGCCATTTTACCTCCTTGCCTCTGTTGACTATTTCTCTTCATCTTGGCAGAAGTTGCGGCCTGTCAAACTGGTTTCAATCTAGTTATACCTTACGATTTATTTGGTGTATGCCTTCTGAATGTTTGACCATTTGTTTCTATTGCATATTGCTCGAGTTTTGGTCTTGCAAGGCCAATGATGTTATTGCACTCATATCCTCTTACTTTGTTGTGCTTCTATATACTCAATAAACGCTTTTGAATTATAAAAAATATATATATATAATATAAGACAAAGAAAATCCAACAAAACGCAACCCAAAAAAAAAAAAAAAAAAAGGCAGGGGCTCAAGCCCCATTTCTAGTCTATGTGTGCACGTCCCTGCAAATAAATAACAAATGGGGGCTGCTATGGTGTTTAAAAAGTTACACAATTCAAAAAAGAAACACTCCAAAATGGTGCACACTATATAGTGAAAAATACAATACTTTATTAATTACACATGATACACAATACACGGAAACCCTCTAAAATCAATTAAAACATGCCTATGAAAGGGCAAAAAAACTCCACATGGGGTGGGGCCATTGGTCCCACCCCCAGGGTGCTCAAACCCCAATAAACTGTCTGTTTAATATGCAATCGTTTATAAACTCAACTTCTTTCTAGTAGAACCCAATCACAGTTGAATAACTACAGATTGATTTTAATGATATGCAACCTCACAATTGCAGGTGGTCAAAAATAGTCATAGTAGATATCAGACCGATAGGTTAGCACCCAGCTGAAACCTCTGCACGTTTGTTCGTCCTAAGACAACTTCCTCGGAGTTCTAAAAAATCTGAAACTAGGAGTAGGTTGTAAACTGAATGTCAGAAGGTCTAAAAATGAACAAAGGAATAAAGATTGCAGACTGAAATTTAGTGCAACATTTTAAGCTCATGGTAACCATTAAAGTGTACCTGTCAGATCTCCAGAAAAAAAACCTGTTGCTCAGTACCTCATCCTGATCATGTACATCTAATTTGTATGTGTCTACGACCTATATTTCTCTCAGAATTACCTTTATTTACTTGCCATCATTGCTCAGTGAGGTTTCTGTCCATGCAGAGGCATGGGGCGTGTCCCTCTCTTCACTGTGATGACTCCTCCCCCTTTCTCACTCTGCTCTGACTCACAGAGGGCCCTGGACCTGCCTACAGCCCTGTCAATCACTCATGGTGTCCATGACGTGTTGATGACCACTTGACACTGCAGGACTGGTGTGTCCCTGGAGGCAGTGGGGGCCCCTAGTGGCCACTTTTTTGACTGGTTTTTCAGTATGAAATAATGAACATTTTCTCATTAAAGCAATTGCAAAACATAATGGAGGAGATTTATCAAAACCTGTTCAGAAGAAAAGTTGCTGAGTTGCGCATAGCAACCAATCAGATTACTTCTTTCATTTTTGAAAAGGCCTCTGAAAAATGAAAGAAGCGATCTGATTGGTTGCTATGGGAAACTCAGCAACTTTTCCTCTGGACAGGTTTTGATAAATCTCCCCCAATGTTTTTGCATGCTTTATAACATATCAAAAGTTATTGTATCTGACAGTGCCCATTTAACATGTAAAAATCATTTATTTCATTAAAATGTTGTCCATGACCTAATAGTGTAGTCACACGTACAGTATCTTGCGCAATAGTAATGTTGCAGATATACATTGAACTCTGCAGCATAAAATCTGCAACGTCAAATATGTAGTATAAAATATACACAGGATATTGTAACTGTGAATACACCATAAATAATATAAACAAAAAAGCAGCAGCCAGGACTAAGCGCTAATGCCAGACACCAGCGTGATCGTTGATTTGCGGTAATACTTTAGACGACATCAAAAAGTAAAAAAAAAAAATAAGTGCCGATCTGTTAAAGGGTAGCTCCCACCATCCTTTTTTTTTTTTTTTTTTTTTCTGTCCCTGCCTATTGCCAATCTATCCCTAACCCCCTCCCTGCTTTTAATTTTTATTTTTACTATATTAAAAATGCCTTTTGTCTGCCTGGCAGTGTGCTCACTACCAGGCAGACTTCCCCAGCAGGCACCACGTCACTGATGCCTGCTGGGGGGGACTTCCGCCCTTAGTTCATCTACACAGGGTGCCTCCAGCTGTTTCACCACTACAACTCCCAGCTTGCCCTGACATCTATTGGCTGACACAGGCACCCTGTGTAGATAAACTACTAGTTAGTTACATGCAGTGCTAGCCCGTCCCCTCCGTCTCCCTCCCCCCGCGCCATACCCCGTTCCCTCCATTTCAACCCCCCCCCCCGCATACCCCGTTCCCTCCATCACAAACCCCCCTCCCGCATACCCCGTTCCCTCATCACACTTACTGCAGAGTCCGGCAGCGGGCGTGCAGGGACAGCGGCGGCGATGTGCAGGAGGAGTGGCCTCCCAGCCAGTGGCGGGGGAGCCAATGCGCTCGCTCCCTGCCTGTCTGATTGACAGGCAGGGAGCGAGCGCAGGCTGAATGAAAAAGGACCGATGCCCGGCCGCATCAGTCCTTTTTCAGGCGTGACGTCACGCCAGGCTGCAGCCGGCCACTAGGAGGGAGACCCCTAGTGGCCGGTTTTCAAAAGTAAATTAAAGCATTTTAATAAAAATAAAAATAATAATAAAAGTATATTAGAGATATGTTGTAGTACATAAGTACTACAACATATCAAAAAATAAAGTTGGTGACAGTGCCCATTTAAGATTAAACCACTCTGCAACGAATGATTGGCTGAGCACCAGGTCCTTCTGAGACCCTGTGAATAGAACTTTCTTTATTAACACAAATTATTGATCCTCTTTTATTGTATGACTGTATTAGGAGATAGAAAAGTAGCTGAAAAAATAGATAACTACTCGTATGGGTAACGGTCCCTGTGAATCAAGATCACACTGCTGCCCTGTGTCAGGAATAATGTCCCAAAACACACAACTAAAAACACCAATGAATGGCTAAGGCTAGGTTCCCATGGCCGTTCTCTTCTGTCCCACTATTCTCCAGTGCAAAACGGACTAACAAAAGGATGCAAATGGATGCCATTCTTATGCATCCTTTTGCATCTGTTTATATCCTTTTTTTGTCTGTTTGTGTCCATTTTTCTTCCTGGTTGCTTACATCTCTTCTTGGGGGAGGGGGGGACTCTAACTATGCTGTATACAGCTACTGGGGTGACTCTAGCTCTGCTGCCTACACCTACAGGGGGGGGGGCTCTAACTCTGCTGCCTACACCTACAGGGGGGGGGGGGCTCTAACTCTGCTGCCTACACCAACTTGAGGGGTGGGGGGGGGACTCTGCTGCCTACACCTACTGTGGGGGGAATTCTGATGCCTATGCCTACTGTGGGGGAATTCTGATGCCTACACCTACTGTGGGGGGACCCTGCTGTCTACACCTACTGTGGTGGGACCCTACTGCCGACACCTACTGTGGGGGGGGGGGGACCCTGCTGCCTACACCCACTGTCGGGAAATTCTGCTGCTTACACCCACTGTGGGGTTACTCTGCTGCCTACACCTAATGTGAGGGAAACTCTGCTGCCTACACCTAATGTGAGGGAACTCTGCTGCCTACACCTACTAGGTGTTCCTGCCAAGCTAATATGGGGACAAACCACCAAACTAATAGGAGGGCTACCTACTAACTGCATAGGGGGTTTTCATAGTGCCTCTCCCGAGACTAGACTGTGGATCTGCCACTGGGTGGAGGGGGTGCTGGCTACCTACTTGACTAACTCCCTGGCTACCTAACTTTGTACCTGGATGGCTAACTACTTACCTACATACCTGGCTATCTAACCAACTACATACCTGGCTGCCTAACTAACTACCTACATACCTGGCTACCTAACTATGTACATACCTGGCCTTCATGCATGGTTGCCTAACTACCTAGCTAGCAACCTATCTACCTGGCTAGTCACCTACCTACATATCTGGCTTCCTGATCTAACTACCTAGTTAACTATTTACCTGGCTACCTACCTATCCATCCTTTTACTGGGCAGGACACCAAGGAAAGCATTATTACAGTTTGTGGGCTTATAGATGGAAAATTATGTAGAGGAGGAATGGAAAAATGTCTAACGTTTGTCCTGCAGATGGTAAGAGATGGACATGGTGGTCTGATTTGGATGGAGAAGAAAAGGAAAGAGGACACCGCCGATCAGAAAATACGTAATTGTCCTAGATGTCCCTAGATGTAATTGTAATCACTTATATGGTATACACATCCTGTGTACAGCTGGTATCTACCGCCATATGGTCCTGTATATAATCACTTATATTGTATACAGATCCTTTATAGTATACTGGTCTGTGTATAGTGGTTTTATTTAGTACAGTATGGCGGTATTACGCAGTTATTGTGTGGTAGTATATATTTCCGCCTTGTATACTGGTATTAAAGGAGAACTCCGGAATATAAAAATTGTCCCCCATTCTGCCGGCAGTAAAAAAAGTAAAGATGTACATACCTTCCTCCACTCCCCCGGGGCCTCCGGTAACCGGCTCCGATCTCCGCCGCGATCCTCTTCCTGGTTGCCGGTGGTCGGCGAGTCATACTGCGCTCAGCCAATCACCAGCCGCAGTGAAGTCCCGACTCGGCCGGCGATAGGCTGAACGGCAGTGTGACGTTTTCGGCCCCGGCAGCAGGTGCTGGTGTAGTGAAGAATTTTGTGTCCTGAAGCGTTTTCACACTGCCGCTCAGCCTATTGCCGGCCGAGTCCGACTTCACTGCAGCTGGTGATTGGCTGAGCGCAGTATGATTCTCTGACCATCGGCAGCCAGGAAGTGGATCACGGCGGATACTGGAGACGGTTACCGGAGGCCCCGTGGGAGCGGAGGAAGGTATGTACATCTTTATTTTTTTTACTGCTGGCAGTATGGGGGACAATTTTTATATTCCGGAGTTCTCCTTTAATGGTCATGGAAAATTATTTTACCTACCTTAAAGTGTTTCTTATATTTAAAATGTAGTTTATTTTGTGTGTAGGGCTGGTGGAGGGATATGGATAGAATAGGGGCAGAAGTGTGACCAGCAGCAGAGCATCAAAGGGGGCCCTTACTTTTTTTGGTCTGGGGGCCCTGAGTGTTGTCAGTCCACCCCTGGACACCTGTAATCCGTACCAGAGTAACATCTACTGGTACGGCAGATATATAGACGATCTCCTCCTAATATGCCAAGGTTTGGGGGAACATGAAAGTGATGGTTTTTTGTCTGGCCTCAATGATAATGATTTGAATCTACGCTTCACTATGGTTAGAGAAAAAGAAACGATTAATTTCCTTGATGTCACTCTGGTGGGGAACAAACGTACTCTAAAAATTGATACCAGTATGTTCCGCAAAACCACAGCGGGCAACAGCATTCTGCATGCCCAAAGTGGACATCCTGCACATACCACTAAGAATCTCCCTATAGGGGAATACATAAGGGCAAAAAGGGCATCCTCGAATGACACATCCTACCAGTTAGCAAGTGCGGGCATCACAGGACGCCTGAAACAGAGGGGATACAGTGGTGCCACACTCGCTAGGGCAAAAGCCATTGCCGATTCCAAATCCAGAGAAGAATACTTGCTTCCGTCACATGAAGAAAATAAGGACGGGTGCTTCATTCCTACTTTCACCACTCCTTATAGTCAAAACTTTGATCAAATCAAAAATATTATCACTAAGCATATCCCGGTACTACTACAAAATGACGACATGGCGAAACTGTTATCTGGAGGGGTTAGATGTGTAGCCAAAAGATCTAGATCTCTGGGGTCTATTTTGTCACCCAGTGATCTACCGGGCGACAAACCTGCCAACACATGGCTCCATTCCAATGGGAGCCATAAATGTGGGAGGTCACGGTGTAACATATGCGCTCTAATGCCCTCCACCCATCAGGTTGTGTCAGTAGCAACAGGCATTAGTTACACTATAAAAAACTTTATTAACTGCGATAGCGAATATGTTGTATACTGTGCAACATGCGTTGCATGCAGTATGCAATACATTGGATGCACGGGACGAAAACTAAAAAGAAGGATATATGAACATCTTGCTATTCG
Organism: Hyla sarda; assembly: GCF_029499605.1. Taxonomy (NCBI): domain Eukaryota; kingdom Metazoa; phylum Chordata; class Amphibia; order Anura; family Hylidae; genus Hyla; species Hyla sarda. The sequence continues at coordinate 166,864,539 of NC_079192.1, forward strand.
TCCGAATTTTTCCTCCAGATCTATGTCTGGTTTGACCAGGCATTTAGTGGAGCACCATGAAGGGAAAAGTAACACTGTTTCCATCCAAGGAATTGAAAAAGTACCCCGTCCCAAACGGGGGGGTGATTGGTTACATGCCCTTCATACAAGAGAGGCTTTTTGGATTCTAAGGATGGAAACACGTGCTCCTAAGGGTCTCAACTATAGAAATGATCTCATGTATTTTTATTAAATCAGTACACACAAAAAAGTTTATACATTTTTCTTTTTCTTTTGGCCTTAGTTGGTTTTTTCTATACATCACCTTATTGTGGCTATGGTAAAACTAACTTATCTTTGGAGTTTTATTTCAAGTTGTGATTCCTGTTCTTTGTTACTATATATACCTATCCACAGGTCCCCATGTGTCCGTATACTAAAACATATTCATGATTTCTCATGTCTCCCAGACAGTTTTATCATATGTTTCTATATGTATTCTTTATACATCGCATTCAAGCACTTAATTTGCTTAACTGCTAAACATGCCTATTATCATGTTACATTTAGTTACGGGCTAAACTCTCATGTGTACGAATATATTTATTTGCTAGTTTGGACTTTTAGGTGGTAATTCACAACATGCGCTTTTTACTATGTGACAGGCTAATTCACAACATGCGCTTTTTGTTATATGACAGGCCAATTACCCGACAGGCTAATATCCCACTAGCGGCCGCTACACTATTACACTGCATTGTTCGCACATACCGCATGCCTGTACACGTAGTATGTATTGATATACGGGTTACGCATGGGTTAATCGGCCATCTTTTTTCACCTAGTCAGTTCTTACCTGGCCGCACCTTCTTTTTTCTTGACTACCTTCCCTATGCCACGTCACATCCTGTTGGACGGAGGCGGGGAGTTTTTTCCACGGTGGGACCCGACCATATGCCAGAGGGTATTTAAACCCCCGTGTGACTAGGTACCAACGCCATGACTAAGAGCAACTGCTCGAAACGCGTCGGCGTTTCACCCCCCCCTTGTTTTTAAGTGACATGTCACTCGTCACCTCTGTGGCGACTTTCCATGTTTTAATTGGTTGCCATTAAAGGTTAAGTTTTATTGGATCACCTACCCAGGAGCTGGACCCCTTCCATTTTCCTCCTCTCAGTCTCACGGGGAGTGGCGGCTCCCTGCGTCCGTGCTCCGGGACTATTGCCTGATGCTTGACATATATGGATTTGGTGAGCTGATCTACCCCTTTTGTTTCTTTACTACATTGCCGTCTATGAGATCGTGCTTCCAATGATTTTTTTGAACATTCAAGACTATCGTGTTGTATTATGTTGAGCATCTGAATGAATTAATACTTCCACCATTATATTTTTTGGAACTTTTTACCTATTCTTATTTACTACATCTTCATTATGGATGACATGATTGGTACCGCTAGTCTTACCAACTCCCAAACGGTAGCTCTGTCTAATGACCCAAACAGACGCACACGTGTAACCAACATTTTCTCTGGCAATCAAGAACAGGATGTAACATCTGATCTTAAATCCCTTATGAAGGAATTACAACAATATAAAACACAACAACTGAGGGTGTGGTGGGACGCCACCACACTCACGCAGTATTGCAATAAAAACATGATTCCGAGGGGTCTAAGAATCCGCAAACGCTCTACTACAGTATTTAGTGAGGCATTCACTACCAAGTGGAACAAGATACTTGATAAATGCTCCTTTGATCTCATGCAACTGATCATAGAGTGCGAACAGCAACGCATGACCGAACTGGAGGACAACATAAATCAAACCACTATTCTCTTGGAAAAATATACTGGATCTCAGGAGCTTGTCACATTACAGGACAAAATGAATGAACATTTATCAAAATTGGAGGATGCTATTGCAGATGTTAAAAAAATCAAATTTACCAGGGACACAAATGACTATCAAAATGACACAGTCTATACATGGCAACGTAAAGAGTACAAACCCAGATCAATACTGAAACATCATAATCAACCGGACACTCATGCCGCAAAAAATGTGAGTTTCACGTCATCAGATAACGATACTACAGATTACTGTACAGAGGGATCAGATGACGATCGGAGTCAAACTAGACATCAGCAAAAAGATAATGGCCGATATCAAAATCATGCTGGACAAAATCAACACAATTCACCTTATAACACGGTTTCAAAAAACGATGTAGGTCCGGATACCAGAAAGAGGAGAAAATACAAACCAAGAAGACACGATCAAGGAAACACAGAGCGGGACGCAAACACCGACGGCATGCGGACCAGAAACAGGAGACAATAATGGGGCATACACCTGAGAATTTATCTCATGAATACTGTTACGCCGAGCGCTCCGGGTCCCCGCTCCTCCCCGGAGCGCTCGCTTCACTCCCTCCGCTGCAGCGCTCCGGTCACGTCCTCTGACCCGGGGCGCTGCGATCCTGCTGCCAGCCGGGATGCGATTCGCGATGCGGGTAGCGCCCGCTCGCGATGCGCACCCCGGCTCCCCTACCTGACTCGCTCCCCGTCTGTTCTGTCCCGGCGCGCGCGGCCCCGCTCCCTAGGGCGCGCGCGCGCCGGGTCTCTGCGATTTAAAGGGCCACTGCGCCGCTGATTGGCGCAGTGGTTCCAATTAGGGTTTTCACCTGTGCACTTCCCTATATTACCTCACTTCCCTTGCACTCCCTTGCCGGATCTTGTTGCCTTAGTGCCAGTGAAAGCGTTCCTTGTGTGTTCCTTGCCTGTGTTTCCAGACCTTCTGCCGTTGCCCCTGACTACGATCCTTGCTGCCTGCCCCGACCTTCTGCTACGTCCGACCTTGCTTCTGCCTACTCCCTTGTACCGCGCCTATCTTCAGCAGCCAGAGAGGTGAGCCGTTGCTAGTGGATACGACCTGGTCACTACCGCCGCAGCAAGACCATCCCGCTTTGCGGCGGGCTCTGGTGAAAACCAGTAGTGGCTTAGAACCGGTCCACTAGCACGGTCCACGCCAATCCCTCTCTGGCACAGAGGGTCCACTACCTGCCAGCCGGCATCGTGACAGTAGATCCGGCCATGGATCCCGCTGAAGTTCCTCTGCCAGTTGTCGCTGACCTCACCACGGTGGTCGCCCAGCAGTCACAACAGATAGCGCAACAAGGCCAACAGCTGTCTCAACTGACCGTTATGCTACAACAGTTGCTACCACAGCTTCAGCAGTCATCTCCTCCGCCAGCTCCTGCACCTCCTCCGCAGCGAGTGGCCGCTCCTGGGATACGCTTATCCTTGCCGGATAAATTTGATGGGGACTCTAAGTTTTGCCGTGGCTTTCTTTCCCAATGTTCCCTGCATCTGGAGATGATGTCGGACCTGTTTCCCACTGAAAGGTCTAAGGTGGCTTTCGTAGTCAGTCTTCTGTCCGGAAAAGCCCTGTCATGGGCCACACCGCTCTGGGACCGCAATGACCCCGTCACTGCCTCTGTACACTCCTTCTTCTCGGAAATCCGAAGTGTCTTTGAGGAACCTGCCCGAGCCTCTTCTGCTGAGACTGCCCTGTTGAACCTGGTCCAGGGTAATTCTTCCGTTGGCGAGTATGCCGTACAATTCCGTACACTTGCTTCAGAATTGTCCTGGAATAATGAGGCCCTCTGCGCGACCTTCAAAAAAGGCCTATCCAGCAACATTAAAGATGTTCTGGCCGCACGAGAAATTCCTGCTAATCTACATGAACTTATTCACCTAGCCACTCGCATTGACATGCGTTTTTCTGAAAGGCGTCAGGAACTCCGCCAAGATATGGACTCTGTTCGCACGAGGCGTTTCGTCTCCTCGGCTCCTCTCTCCTCTGGTCCCCTGCAATCTGTTCCTGTGCCTCCCGCCGTGGAGGCTATGCAGGTCGACCGGTCTCGCCTGACACCTCAAGAGAGGACACGACGCCGTATGGAGAACCTCTGCCTGTACTGTGCTAGTACCGAACACTTCCTGAGGGATTGTCCTATCCGTCCTCCCCGCCTGGAAAGACGTACGCTGACTCCGCACAAAGGTGAGACAGTCCTTGATGTCTACTCTGCTTCTCCACGTCTTACTGTGCCTGTGCGGATGTCTGCCTCTGCCTTCTCCTTCTCTACAGTGGCCTTCTTGGACTCTGGATCTGCAGGAAATTTTATTTTGGCCTCTCTCGTCAACAGGTTCAACATCCCAGTGACCAGTCTCGCCAGACCCCTCTACATCAATTGTGTAAATAATGAAAGATTGGACTGTACCATACGTTTCCGCACGGAGCCCCTTCTTATGAGCATCGGATCTCATCATGAGAGGATTGAACTTTTGGTCCTCCCCAATTGCACCTCGGAGATTCTCCTTGGACTTCCCTGGCTTCAACTTCATTCCCCAACCCTGGATTGGTCCACTGGGGAGATCAAGAGTTGGGGGTCCTCTTGTTCCAAGAACTGTCTAAAACCGGTTCCCAGTAACCCTTGCCGTAACTCTGTGGTTCCTCCAGTAACCGGTCTCCCTAAGGCCTATATGGACTTCGCGGATGTTTTCTGCAAAAAACAAGCTGAGACTCTACCTCCTCACAGGCCTTATGATTGCCCTATCGACCTCCTCCCGGGTACTACTCCACCCCGGGGCAGAATTTATCCTCTCTCTGCCCCAGAGACTCTTGCCATGTCCGAATACGTCCAGGAGAATCTAAAAAAGGGCTTTATCCGTAAATCCTCCTCTCCTGCCGGAGCCGGATTTTTCTTTGTGTCCAAAAAAGATGGCTCCCTACGTCCTTGCATTGACTACCGCGGTCTTAATAAAATCACGGTTAAGAACCGCTACCCCTTACCCCTCATCTCTGAACTCTTTGATCGCCTCCAAGGTGCCCACATCTTCACTAAATTGGACTTAAGAGGCGCCTATAACCTCATCCGCATCAGAGAGGGGGACGAGTGGAAAACGGCATTTAACACCAGAGATGGACACTTTGAGTATCTGGTCATGCCCTTTGGACTGTGCAATGCCCCTGCCGTCTTCCAAGACTTTGTCAATGAAATTTTTCGTGATCTGTTATACTCCTGTGTTGTGGTATATCTGGACGATATCCTAATTTTTTCTGCCAATCTAGAAGAACACCGCCTGCATGTCCGTATGGTTCTTCAGAGACTTCGTGACAACCAACTCTATGCCAAAATTGAGAAATGTCTGTTTGAATGCCAATCTCTTCCTTTTCTAGGATATTTGGTCTCTGGCCAGGGACTACAGATGGATCCAGACAAACTCTCTGCCGTCTTAAATTGGCCACGCCCCTCCGGACTCCGTGCTATCCAACGCTTTTTGGGGTTCGCCAATTATTACAGGCAATTTATTCCACATTTTTCTACCATTGTGGCTCCTATCGTGGCTTTAACCAAGAAAAATGCTGATCCCAAGTCCTGGCCTCCTCAAGCAGAAGACTCCTTTAAACGACTCAAGTCTGCCTTTTCTTCGGCTCCCGTGCTCTCCAGACCTGACCCTTCCAAACCCTTCCTATTGGAGGTTGATGCCTCCTCAGTAGGAGCTGGAGCTGTTCTTCTACAAAAAAATCCTTCCGGGCATGCTGTCACTTGTGGTTTTTTCTCTAGGACCTTCTCTCCAGCGGAGAGGAACTACTCCATCGGGGATCGAGAGCTTCTAGCCATTAAATTAGCACTTGAGGAATGGAGGCATCTGCTGGAGGGATCAAGATTTCCTGTTATTATCTACACCGACCACAAGAACCTCTCCTACCTCCAGTCGGCCCAACGGCTGAATCCTCGCCAGGCCCGGTGGTCTCTGTTCTTTGCCCGATTTAATTTTGAGATTCACTTTCGTCCTGCCGATAAGAACATTAGGGCCGATGCTCTCTCTCGTTCCTCGGATGCCTCAGAAGTTGATCTCCCTCCGCAACACATCATTCCACCTGACTGCCTGATCTCCACTTCTCCTGCCTCCATCAGGCAGACTCCTCCAGGAAAGACCTTTGTTTCTCCACGCCAACGCCTCGGAATCCTCAAATGGGGTCACTCCTCCCATCTCGCAGGTCATGCGGGCATCAAGAAATCTGTGCAACTCATCTCCCGCTTCTATTGGTGGCCGACTCTGGAGACGGATGTTGGGGACTTTGTGCGAGCCTGCACTATCTGTGCCCGGGATAAGACTCCTCGCCAGAAGCCCGCTGGTTTTCTTCATCCTCTGCCTGTCCCCGAACAGCCTTGGTCTCTGATTGGTATGGATTTTATTACTGATTTACCCCCTTCCCGTGGCAACACCGTTATTTGGGTGGTCGTTGATCGATTCTCCAAAATGGCACATTTCATCCCTCTTCCTGGTCTTCCTTCTGCGCCTCAGTTGGCTAAACAATTTTTTGTACACATTTTTCGTCTTCACGGGTTGCCTACGCAGATTGTCTCGGATAGAGGGGTCCAATTCGTGTCTAAATTCTGGAGGGCTCTCTGTAAACAACTCAAGATTAAATTAAATTTTTCCTCTGCATATCATCCCCAGTCCAATGGACAAGTAGAAAGAATTAACCAGATCCTGGGTGATTATTTGCGACATTTTGTTTCCTCCCGCCAGGATGACTGGGCAGATCTCCTTCCATGGGCCGAATTTTCGTATAACTTCAGGGTCTCTGAATCTTCCTCCAAATCCCCATTTTTCGTGGTGTACGGCCGTCACCCTCTTCCCCCCCTCCCTACCCCCTTGCCCTCTGGTCTGCCCGCTGTGGATGAAATTTCTCGTGACCTTTCCATTATATGGAGAGAGACCCAAAATTCTCTCTTACAGGCTTCTTCACGCATGAAGAGGTTCACGGATAAGAAAAGAAGAGCTCCCCCCGTTTTTTCCCCTGGAGACAAGGTATGGCTCTCCGCTAAATATGTCCGCTTCCGTGTCCCTAGCTACAAGTTGGGACCACGCTATCTTGGTCCTTTCAAAATTTTGTGTCAAATTAATCCTGTCTCTTATAAACTTCTTCTTCCTCCTTCTCTTCGTATCCCTAATGCCTTTCACGTCTCTCTTCTCAAACCACTCATCCTCAACCGTTTTTCTCCCAAATCTGTTCCTCCCACTCCTGTTTCCGGCTCCTCGGACGTCTTCTCGGTCAAGGAAATTTTGGCTGCCAAAAAGGTCAGAGGGAAAAATTTTTTTTTAGTAGACTGGGAGGGTTGTGGTCCTGAAGAGAGATCCTGGGAACCTGAGGACAACATCCTTGACAAAAGTCTGCTCCTCAGGTTCTCAGGCTCCAAGAAGAGGGGGAGACCCAAGGGGGGGGGTACTGTTACGCCGAGCGCTCCGGGTCCCCGCTCCTCCCCGGAGCGCTCGCTTCACTCCCTCCGATGCAGCGCTCCGGTCACGTCCTCTGACCCGGGGCGCTGCGATCCTGCTGCCAGCCGGGATGCGATTCGCGATGCGGGTAGCGCCCGCTCGCGATGCGCACCCCGGCTCCCCTACCTGACTCGCTCCCCGTCTGTTCTGTCCCGGCGCGCGCGGCCCCGCTCCCTAGGGCGCGCGCGCGCCGGGTCTCTGCGATTTAAAGGGCCACTGCGCCGCTGATTGGCGCAGTGGTTCCAATTAGGGTTTTCACCTGTGCACTTCCCTATATTACCTCACTTCCCTTGCACTCCCTTGCCGGATCTTGTTGCCTTAGTGCCAGTGAAAGCGTTCCTTGTGTGTTCCTTGCCTGTGTTTCCAGACCTTCTGCCGTTGCCCCTGACTACGATCCTTGCTGCCTGCCCCGACCTTCTGCTACGTCCGACCTTGCTTCTGCCTACTCCCTTGTACCGCGCCTATCTTCAGCAGCCAGAGAGGTGAGCCGTTGCTAGTGGATACGACCTGGTCACTACCGCCGCAGCAAGACCATCCCGCTTTGCGGCGGGCTCTGGTGAAAACCAGTAGTGGCTTAGAACCGGTCCACTAGCACGGTCCACGCCAATCCCTCTCTGGCACAGAGGGTCCACTACCTGCCAGCCGGCATCGTGACAAATACACTGTTATTAATTTGTCTGCATGCACCATTACCCAGCAACAGACGAAGGTCTTGGAAAAAGGCCTAGGATTTGTACCACTATATTCCTTTGATCTATACCAGACCATCAGGGATGTAAATAAATTCATTCGAGCCCTTACTGTAAAGAAACATTTCTGTGATACAGATATGGTGGAAATACAATCAAATGGATCAAAACCTTCTATATTGAACCAAATAGGAAAAGCCAATTTACCGCTCCATACGAGCTTTGCAGATCAGATCACATGTTTAAACCTCATGGATTTGCAAGTTCCATCTAATAGTACAAACAATGATATCACTTCCACTAAGGACATTTTTTCCACTACAAACCCCAGCTTCTACCCTATTAACTCTAGAGTCGAGGCCATGGATATATATCAACGCAGAGTGGAAATGGACTTGCGCAATCTAGAGAGACAAACATCAACATCACCTACTAATTTCAATAAGAAGGAAAATAAAGCCTTACAGGATCTAAAGAATAACCCACACATACATCAGACAGGCAGATAAGGGAGGATCTGTGGTTATTTTGGACAAAAGCCTGTATGAAAGAGAGATCATGAATATGTTAGGGGATGTAACAACATATAAAAGAATTCCATCTGATCCCACGAATGTGGTGAGAGCAAAACTGGAACGTATACTGGAGGATGGGGTTATGTTTGATATAATCACTCTAAAACAAAAAGAATTCCTTAATCCCAAATATCCAAAAATACCGGTTTTTCATGCTCTTCCGAAGACCCACAAAAATGTCTTCCCACCCCCTTTCCGCCCTATAGTTGCGGGTATTGATTCGCTCCTTGAGCGTTTGGGTAATTGGCTCGATCATATGTTACAGCCCCTGGTCCAGAGAACGATGGGCTATATTAGGGATACTAAGTCTCTCCTAAACGCCATGTCTCAAATTGAGTGGAAAAGTGGGTTTGAGTGGGTCTCATGTGATGTGGTATCACTATATAGCTGCATACCACATGACAAGGCTGAAATAGCGTTAACATATCATCTTAACAAATACACTGAGTACAGTCCCTGTTTAAGACAGTATATAGTTGAAGTTCTGGCTTTTCTGTTACAACACAATTATTTCACCTTCAATGGTCTGTTTTTTCTTCAGGTTACTGGTTGTCCTATGGGGGCAAAATTCTCCCCCTCCCTCGCTAATCTTTACATGGCGTTCTGGGAGGAGCATCGTCTGTATGCCACCTGTAATCCGTACCAGAGTAACATCTACTGGTACGGCAGATATATAGACGATCTCCTCCTAATATGCCAAGGTTTGGGGGAACATGAAAGTGATGGTTTTTTGTCTGGCCTCAATGATAATGATTTGAATCTACGCTTCACTATGGTTAGAGAAAAAGAAACGATTAATTTCCTTGATGTCACTCTGGTGGGGAACAAACGTACTCTAAAAATTGATACCAGTATGTTCCGCAAAACCACAGCGGGCAACAGCATTCTGCATGCCCAAAGTGGACATCCTGCACATACCACTAAGAATCTCCCTATAGGGGAATACATAAGGGCAAAAAGGGCATCCTCGAATGACACATCCTACCAGTTAGCAAGTGCGGGCATCACAGGACGCCTGAAACAGAGGGGATACAGTGGTGCCACACTCGCTAGGGCAAAAGCCATTGCCGATTCCAAATCCAGAGAAGAATACTTGCTTCCGTCACATGAAGAAAATAAGGACGGGTGCTTCATTCCTACTTTCACCACTCCTTATAGTCAAAACTTTGATCAAATCAAAAATATTATCACTAAGCATATCCCGGTACTACTACAAAATGACGACATGGCGAAACTGTTATCTGGAGGGGTTAGATGTGTAGCCAAAAGATCTAGATCTCTGGGGTCTATTTTGTCACCCAGTGATCTACCGGGCGACAAACCTGCCAACACATGGCTCCATTCCAATGGGAGCCATAAATGTGGGAGGTCACGGTGTAATATATGCGCTCTAATGCCCTCCACCCATCAGGTTGTGTCAGTAGCAACAGGCATTAGTTACACTATAAAAAACTTTATTAACTGCGATAGCGAATATGTTGTATACTGTGCAACATGCGTTGCATGCAGTATGCAATACATTGGATGCACGGGACGAAAACTAAAAAGAAGGATATATGAACATCTTGCTATTCGTCCGAATTTTTCCTCCAGATCTATGTCTGGTTTGACCAGGCATTTAGTGGAGCACCATGAAGGGAAAAGTAACACTGTTTCCATCCAAGGAATTGAAAAAGTACCCCGTCCCAAACGGGGGGGTGATTGGTTACATGCCCTTCATACAAGAGAGGCTTTTTGGATTCTAAGGATGGAAACACGTGCTCCTAAGGGTCTCAACTATAGAAATGATCTCATGTATTTTTATTAAATCAGTACACACAAAAAAGTTTATACATTTTTCTTTTTCTTTTGGCCTTAGTTGGTTTTTTCTATACATCACCTTATTGTGGCTATGGTAAAACTAACTTATCTTTGGAGTTTTATTTCAAGTTGTGATTCCTGTTCTTTGTTACTATATATACCTATCCACAGGTCCCCATGTGTCCGTATACTAAAACATATTCATGATTTCTCATGTCTCCCAGACAGTTTTATCACATGTTTCTATATGTATCCTTTATACATCGCATTCAAGCACTTAATTTGCTTAAACTGCTAAACATGCCTATTATCATGTTACATTTAGTTACGGGCTAAACTCTCATGTGTACGAATATATTTATTTGCTAGTTTGGACTTTTAGGTGGTAATTCACAACATGCGCTTTTTACTATGTGACAGGCTAATTCACAACATGCGCTTTTTGTTATATGACAGGCCAATTACCCGACAGGCTAATATCCCACTAGCGGCCGCTACACTATTACACTGCATTGTTCGCACATACCGCATGCCTGTACACGTAGTATGTATTGATATACGGGTTACGCATGGGTTAATCGGCCATCTTTTTTCACCTAGTCAGTTCTTACCTGGCCGCACCTTCTTTTTTCTTGACTACCTTCCCTATGCCACGTCACATCCTGTTGGACGGAGGCGGGGAGTTTTTTCCACGGTGGGACCCGACCATATGCCAGAGGGTATTTAAACCCCCGTGTGACTAGGTACCAACGCCATGACTAAGAGCAACTGCTCGAAACGCGTCGGCGTTTCACCCCCCCCTTGTTTTTAAGTGACATGTCACTCGTCACCTCTGTGGCGACTTTCCATGTTTTAATTGGTTGCCATTAAAGGTTAAGTTTTATTGGATCACCTACCCAGGAGCTGGACCCCTTCCATTTTCCTCCTCTCACCCCTGGAAATGACACTCATAAAACTGCACTAAACACACTGTGGGGGAGATTTATCAAAATCTGTCCAGGGGAAAAGTTGCTTAGTTGCCCATAGCAACCAATCAGATTGCTTCTTTCATTTTGAACATGGCCTCTGCAAAATGAAAGTAGCGATCTGATTGGTCGCAATGGGCAACTTTCCCTTTGGACAGGTTTTGATAAATCTCCCCCACAGTCATTGAATATGTCCCCAACTGCTGTGATCGGATGCCGGTGTCAGCGCTCCACTGATCAGATCCTGTAACTTGGATGTGGGGGCTCACTGCACTTCGTTATAGTGTTGATCCAGAGGAAGACCCAACTTATCACCATGAGGTAGAAGTCATATCTCCTCATATAAGATAAAAAATAAAGCTCCTTTCCAAATCTGGCAATAAGAATACATCCCGGGATCAACAATCTTTGTACAGGAATGTATCTATATTTATCTGTGACCTTTTTTCACTGCTGACAGGATGAAAATCTTCAGCTATCAGACTTGACACTTTCCTTTGTAAAGTCATTCCCCACCTTCCACCACACGAGGGCGCTGCTTCGCATTTGTTTTGTTTTTCTCCAGTGTTTGACGTCAGCGCGACATCGCCCTCAGCCCACTACTGACTCCGGAGTTCCTGTGTATCCGCGCAGCTTCCGGCAGCTCCAGTGATGGCGGCTGAGAGTAGAGTCTTACAGCACGGTCCCCCGGAACTGGATGAAGATGAGGAGGCACCGGGCAGCGACACTGAGGGAGAGGACATATTTACAGGGGCTGTGAGTATAGTATGGCCAGCAGGTGGCGGTGTCCTGTACCCCGCCTGTGATTCTACATCAGGGCAGTTTGTGATCTGCAGCCACACATGGTGCTGTCATCTGTAGTGCGGGGTTACTGAGGGCTCAGCTGTCGTGTCTGCTCAGACCCCTGGGCCAGAGGTGAGGAGGGGTCCAGACATAGCAGTCACTGCTGCCACTATTCTGTACCTACAAGTGGCCCCTCAGGTGTGCACCCCAGAGGAGGCTGAGGGGAGCTGTGCATGTGTACCCCCCAAAGAAGGCTGAGGGGAGCTGTGCAGGTGTACCCCCTAAAGGAGGCTGAGGGGAGCTGTGCATGTGTGCACCCCTGAGGAGGCTGAGGGGAGAGCTGTGCGGGTGTGCACCCCAGAGGAGGCTGAGGGGAGCTGTGCATGTGTACCCCCCAAAGAAGGCTGAGGGGAGCTGTGCAGGTGTGCACCCCAGAGGAGGCTGAGGGGAGAGCTGTGCGGGTGTGCACCCCAGAGGAGGCTGAGGGGAGCTGTGCAGGTGTGCACCCCAGAGGAGGCTGAGGGGAGCTGTGCAGGTGTGCACCCCAGAGGAGGCTGAGGGGAGCTGTACAAGTGTACCCCCTAAAGGAGGCTGAGGGGAGCTGTGCATGTGTGCACCCCAGAGGAGGCTGAGGGGAGCTGTACAAGTGTACCCCCCAAAGGAGGCTGAGGGGAGCCGTACAAGTGTACCCCCTAAAGGAGGCTGAGGGGAGCTGTGCATGTGTGCACCCCAGAGGAGGCTGAGGGGAGAGCTGTGCGGGTGTGCACCCCAGAGGAGGCTGAGGAGAGCTGTGCAGGTGTACCCCCTAAAGGAGGCTGAGGGGAGCTGTGCATGTGTGCACCCCAGAGGAGGCTGAGGGGAGAGCTGTGCGGGTGTGCACCCCAGAGGAGGCTGAGGGGAGCCGTGCAGGTGTACCCCCCAAAGGAGGCTGAGGGGAGCCGTACAAGTGTACCCCCTAAAGGAGGCTGAGGGGAGAGCTGTGCATGTGTGCACCCCAGAGGAGGCTGAGGGGAGCCGTGCAGGTGTACCCCCTAAAGGAGGCTGAGGGGAGCCGTGCAGGTGTACCCCCTAAAGGAGGCTGAGGGGAGCTGTGCAGGTGTACCCCCTAAAGGAGGCTGAGGGGAGCCGTGCAGGTGTACCCCCTAAAGGAGGCTGAGGGGAGCTGTGCAGGTGTACCCCCTAAAGGAGGCTGAGGGGAGCCGTGCAGGTGTGCACCCCAGAGGAGGCTGAGGGGAGAGCTGTGCAGGTGTGCACCCCTGAGGAGGCTGAGGGGAGAGCTGTGCAGGTGTGCACCCCTGAGGAGGCTGAGGGGAGAGCTGTGCGGGTGTGCACCCCAGAGGAGGCTGAGGGGAGCTGTGCGGGTGTGCACCCCAGAGGAGGCTGAGGGGAGAGCTGTGCGGGTGTGCACCCCAGAGGAGGCTGAGGGGAGAGCTGTGCGGGTGTGCACCCCTGAGGAGGCTGAGGGGAGAGCTGTGCGGGTGTGCACCCCTGAGGAGGCTGAGGGGAGAGCTGTGCAGGTGTGCACCCCAGAGGAGGCTGAGGGGAGAGCTGTGCGGGTGTGCACCCCAGAGGAGGCTGAGGGGAGCTGTGCGGGTGTGCACCCCAGAGGAGGCTGAGGGGAGCTGTGCGGGTGTGCACCCCAGAGGAGGCTGAGGGGAGCTGTGCGGGTGTGCACCCCAGAGGAGGCTGAGGGGAGCTGTGCGGGTGTGCACCCCAGAGGAGGCTGAGGGGAGCTGTGCAGGTGTTTCCTTGCAGTCTGCATTCAGTAATATTTCGGCACATTGTACAGTATACATGTAGCACGTGAGCTCCAATGAGAACTGGGATTGATGTGATGAGTTTATAACAAACCTTGTGCGGTGCTTTTCAATATGTTAGTGCTATACAAATATATACAATACAACAGAAACAAATAATGAGTCAGCACTACCGCTACTCCAACAGCACAATAGGGGCAGCTACATTTCTTTGGGTAGCCACCATTTCAGATGCCTCGCGGTGCTCAGACAAGATCAGATATGATCAATACATCTTGAAAGAAATACAGCATGTGGGGACTCACCTCATTAAATACTCACAAAAAACTTGCAAGAGGGGGAGGATACAAACGGGGAGTACAGCTGACTGCAACAGCGTGGTTTGGCACTTCCTAGTGCTTCCTCTGGCCACAGTCTATGCAAATATAATCACATGTGGACTGCAGTTCTTTAACCCCTTAAGGACGGACCCATTTTTTACCTCAATGACCAGGCTCTTTTTTTTTTTTTTTTTTTTGACGTGTATCTCTTTAAAGGTATTCACTTTAGAACGCTTTTTCTGAGCAGAGCAATTCTGAGATAGTTTTTTCGTGACATATTGGACTTTATATAAGTGGTGCATTTTTGTTGACGCATGCAGCATTTTTTGTGAAAAACTTAAAAATATTGTGAAAAACTGGAAAATTTCTGGCATTTAAAATTTTTTTTTTTATGGTGTACTCTGTGCGGTAAAAGTGATGTACTTTTTATTGGTATCATTTTTGCGATACGTGCTACCTTTTTGATCTTTTTTTATTCCGCTATTTGTGCCAAAATTGGCAAATTTTTCGCTTTTTTTGTGTATTTTTACAACGTTAACCGTGCAGGATAATTTACATTACAGTTTTATAGTACATGTCATTACGGACGTGGCAATACCTATTATGTATATGACTTATGTGTTTGGTGATAATACAGGGCTTTTATTGGGAAAGGGGCCTTTTTTTATTGTTTTATTTTACACTTCATACTTTTGAAAATAACTTTTTATAAAAATTTTTACAGGTTATACTATGCTGCAATACATTTGTACTGCAGCACAGTATGACCTGATGATCTGCAGATACTACAGACTGTGCGGTCCAGCCTGTGGCTGGATCTCTCAGGCTTCTGTAGCAGCAGACAGGACGTATGCATATGTCCAAATGCGCGAACGTGTCGGATGTTTGGACGTATGCATACGTCCTATAGCGGGAAGGGGTTAAGCTTATTCGGTCTATTACCATTTTGGTATATATATATATATAAATTTTGATATGCAAATACATGCGCAGAAGTTTCCAGGAAGCAGCTGCTTGTATATAACTGCTGATAGAACTGGTTTGCACAGCGTTGTCTGATCTCTGCTGTTTAGGTGCAGGACATGGTCAGGTGGCTGTTATCTGTCTCCAGCTCCTTATAGAAAGAAGGAGATGACAGATGTTGTGTTCTTTCTCCGCTGTGGATTATTGCTGGTTTCAGCTTCTGTGATTTTTGGTGTTTACCTAGCTGCAAAACACTATAGAGTATGTGGGCACTTGAAGGGGTATTCCAGGCAAAAATATTTTATCCCCTAGATGTCTGATCGCGGGGGCCCCGCTGCTGAGAATACCCCCCCCCCCCCCCCCGCTATCTCCCTGCAGCACCCACATTCTATGCGGGTGCTGAATCTCCAGTTTCGGAAACCTCCGGGTTTCCGGGACTGGGGACGTGATGTCACGCCACGCCCCCTCCATTCATGTCTATGGGAGGGGGCATGACGGCCGAAACCCGGAGGTTTCTGAAACTAGAGACGCAGTCCCTGTATAGAATGCGAAGAAACAGAACAAAGTGAAAAAACAGAACATGGCTGCACATCCACAGCTTGTACTACGATCTAATTGATTCTTAACATAATTAAAAAAACAAGCAGGTTTTTAGTGTACCTTTTGATCAAAATGTGCAAGTTCACTCTTCAGGTAAAGACCACCTGATTAGAGTGGGTCCCTAAACCAATACTGGCGTAGCGCTGGGCAACACCAAGCCCACAGCGGGAATGACCTATTGGCCAGGCAGCCCCACTGCCACCTGACCAAGCCCCTGTCTCTGACTGCTATTTTGAACTTGTTTTCCCACAGTGTCTAGACCATCCAGTTGTCAGCAGGAAGAGTCTCAGGCTCACACCATGTTGAGAGTACTGCTGACTAGGGATCGACAGATATCGATTTTTTTTAGGGCCGATAACGATAATCTGCGACCTTTCAGGCCGATAGCCGATAACTTATACCGATATTCCGGTATAAGTTATCGGCGATTTCCCCCCGGCCCCACAGATCAATGATTTAAAGCGGGCGCTTTAAATCAATGACCTGCAGTGGCTTTTACGGGGGCCAGAGACCACCGCCGCCACCCGCTTCTCTCCCCCTGGGGTCCTCCCTAGTCCAACCACCACCGCTGCCCCATTGCCTCCCCCATCCCCGGTTTTATAATTACCTGTTCCCGGGGTCCGCGCTACTTCTGGCTCCAGCGGCGTCCTGAGCTGTCACTGTGAGTACTGACGGTGACGTAGCATTGAGGACGTCACTCGTCATTGCGCAGCGCGCAGGACATCGCAGGAGCCAGCAGTAGTGCGGACCCCGGGAACAGGTAATTATAAAACCGGGGATGGAGGAGGCAATGGGGCAGCGGTGGTGGCGGCGGTGGTCTCTGGCCGGGGGGTGGCATTATAATTGCCGATAATATCAGCCAAGCCGATAATCGGTCGATTCCCTGCTGCTGAATGCCCTCTTTGACATTCTATGAATTAGCAGTTTGTGGAGTGTGTAGGGGAAGGTTATCAAGGAATAGAGATACAGAACCATTTTCTTCACCACCACACCGGTCCTTAGGTTGTGTGTGGAAATACAACTTGGCTCCATTCACTCCATTAAAACAGCTACAATACCACACACAACCTGAGGACAGGGGGGGGGTTCTGTTTTCCTAAAGCTCCATACCCTATTCAATGAGGTGTAAACCTGATGCTCCCCTTGAGAACTGCCCCATTGACAGTCTAAACTGTAGTGCCCCACCCTGTGGCTCACCATCTATAGGAAAACTCCAACTTTTGGCTTAAAGATTTGTTCAGACCCTAAAGGAGTTATTCCATAAATGAAGTTAGATGTACAGTTTATGGGGGAGATTTATCAAACTGTGATAAAAAAGAGAAAAAAAAAGTGGAGTGATTTTCTCACAGCAACCAATCACAGCTCAGCTAATGAGCTCTGGAAAAGTGAAAGCTGAGCTGTGATTGGTTGTTGTGTGAAAATCACTCCATTTTTTTTCTCTCTCTGTTTGATAAATCTGGGCCTATGTGTTTACTCTATCAGTAAAATAGTAAAGTAAGAAGAGAGTTTCTTATTGTGACAAATTGTACTTTACATTAATGGTACATTTTCATTGCTATATTTAGCAGTTTTTGTAAAGAAAAATGTGAAAAAAAAAAATAATTTGCATTTTTCTTGATTTGGTATTTTCTGCTCGTATGACAAATAGCCATGCTGCATCCAATTAATGATTAATTCACATCCACAATCTGTCTACTTTATGTCCCCATTATTTGATAAACATTTTTTTACTTTTCTTTTTAAATGTTAGAAGGTTTATAAGTTTTTAGTAGCAATTTTCCAGATTTTCAAGAAAATTGCAAAATCAGATTTTTCAGGGACCAGTTCAGTTCTGAAGTTGAATGGAGGGGCCTTTATGTTACCCCCTTAAACCACCCCATATTATAAACTGCACCCTTCAACCCCTTCCCCAACAGGACGTATTGGTACGTCCTGGGTTCTCTCCCTTTCTATAACGCGGGGCCCCGCATCATAGCGGGTCAGGCCCGGCACCTAGCAAAGGCCGGGACCCATTGATAATAGCACTGATGGCTGTGCTGCGCGCAATTAACCCTTTAGATGCGGTGTTCAAAGTTGATCGCCGCGTCTAAAGTGAAAGCTAATCAATGCCGGTTAGCTCAGTGGGTAGTTCAGGACCACCGCGGCAAAATCGCGGCATTCAGAACAGCTGGAGGACACGAAGAGGGCGCCTTACCTTCCTCCTCCGTGTCCGATCGCTGAATGACTGCTCCGTGCCTGAGATCTAGGCATGAGCAGTCAAGCAGCAGAATCATTGATCAATGTTATCCTATGGGATAACAATGATCAATGTAAAAGATCAGTGTGTGCAGTGTTATAGCCCCTAGAGGGAGCTATAACATTGCAAAAAAAAGTGAATAAAGATCATTTAACCCCTTCCCTAATAAAAGTTTGAATCACCCCCCTTTTCTCATGAAAAAATAAATAAAAATGTGTTAATAAAAATAAACATGTGGTATCGCCTCGTTCGGAAATGTCCGAATTATGAAAATATATCGTTAATTAAACCGCACGGTCAATGGCGTGCGCGCAAAAAAAATCCAAATTCCAAAATAGTGTTCTTTTGGTCACTTTTTAATATAGCGATCACAAATTCCAATCAATAAAAAAATGGTACCACTAAAAACTTCAGATCACGGCGCAAAAAATGAGCCCTCATACCGCCCCATATACAGAAAAATAAAAAAGTTATAGGGGTCAGAAGATGACAATTTTAAACATATACATTTTCCTGCATGTAGTTATGATTTTTTTTCCAGAAGTGCGACAAAATCAAACCTACATAAGTAGGGTATCATTTTAACCGTATTGACCCACAGGATAAAAAGGTGTTATTTTTACCGAAAAATTTGCATAGAAACGGAAGCCCCCAAAAGTTACAAAATTAGTTTTTTTCTTCAATTTTGTTGGCCAATAATTTTTTTCCCGTTTTGCCGTAGATTTTGGGGTAAAATGACTGATGTCATTACAAAGTAGAATTGGTGGAGCAAAAATAAGCCATCATATGGATTTTTAGCTGCAAAATTCAGAGTTATGATTTTTTTAAGGCAAGGAGCACAAAACGAAAGTGCAAAAACAGGAAAACCCCAGGCCATGAAGGGGTTAAAGTAGTCAAAATGACATTAAAGAAGTTTAACCCTTTAGGCGTTTCACAGAAATAAAAGCAAAGTTTTGTAGATTTTTCATTTTAATCCATTTTTTTTCTTTAACATAGTAGGTGTTGACAAAGAAATAAAACTCAAGATTTATTCCCCAAATTCTGACGTACTTGGAAATATATTCCATACGTGGCCTTTGTGCACTACGTGTCTCTCACAGGCCTCAGGCTAAGTTTCCACTTGATTTTTTGGCTTTTTGCCCCCAAAATGCTAAAACGGTCCCCGTGGTGTTTTCATTGAAAAAACGCTGCGGCTTTTTTTCCCCCACTTATATTGTGGCTTTTTTTCCCCCATAGAAGTCTATGGGAGTAAATATAAAAACGCCAAGAAAAACACCATGTGGGTTTTATCTTTGGCTTTTTTGCAGGTGCTTTTTATTCTTTTTTTGGACTTTAGTGATCCAACAAAGTGATGGACATACCACTTTTAATAACATTTTGTAGGGTACCATTTAAAAAATAATAATTAAAAAAGATAAAGTAGTGATGGGAAAAATTGTATTTAACAAAATTTTTCTTTTTTATAACAAAATTTTTATAAAATTTTAAACAGGGATGAATTTATGTGTGCGGGCAGGGAACTAAAAATTAATTCGACAACAATAAAAATGTAGTGTGTTTGTGTCTTTATTTTTTAAATGTTTTAGGTAGTACTACTACTCCCAGCATGGAACACACTGTTCCATGATGGGATTAGTAGTACCTGTACTAATTGACAGATCGCCCTGGGTCTGCTGCGATCCTTCTGTATAATTTATAGATGCGGCCGGACCCTCTTCTATAGCCCCTTGCACTGCCGTAAATATACACCTATTCATATTTCCTGCAGAGAGCTGTGATTGGCCAGATGGTTCCAGCCAATCACAACTCTCTGCGGGAAATATGAATGTGTATATATACGGCCGTGCGGGGAACATAGAAGAGCGGTCGCATCTATACATTATACAGGAGGATCACAGGAGATCACAGGATCACACTGCGATCTTTCCTTAATTGACGGACCAATAGTAGTGACTGCTGTGATTGGTCCCTGGCCGTCTTCAAGGAGGCTCGGCTGTGCTGGACAGCCGAACTCAATAAACTGTCACATGGTGATCCGGGAAGTCATCCCTAATCGCCACGTACATATACCTGATTTTGCGGGAAGGGATTAAAGGGGTATTCCGGCCAAATAAATCTTATCCCCTGTCCCCCTGCAATCTCCGTGCAGCACCCGCATACTGTGCTGGGCTTTGTCTCCAGTCTCGTAAACCTCTTTGTTTCTGGGACTGGAGATGTGACGTTGCGCCCCCTCCCATAGACATGGAGGTGGCGTGCCCTCGCATCTCCAGTCCCGGAAACAAAGAAGCTTCCAAGACAGGAGACATCAGACATTACATCACATTGCTGCTCAGCCATTGGCTGAGTTGGGAAGCAACTGCGGCCAGTGATTGGCTGAGAGCAGTGTGACTTATTGACCACAGCACTTGGAAGTAGAGCGTGGTGAAGATGGGCACTGTAATAACCAAGGCTGCGGAGTGTGTGTTTTTTTCATAAAAATGAATGCTAGAGATAAATGATGTAATGGCACTCACCAGCAGATGAATAAAATAGTGCTGTTTATTATGGTACACACAGCCTCACACAGCACAAAAGATAAGACTGTGTTATGTGCCTCCTCGCACTTCCTCCTACCTATTTTTTTTTGAACTTTTTGTCAGATAACGCCTTTAATTAAAATCCAGCATGCTTTAGACTTTCCAGAGTCTTCCATATCTGTCGCTGCTTCCGGCGCCTCTGACTGAAATCTATTCCACCCATTGGACGATCAGGGCAATAATTTCTGACTCTTTCAAACCAAAACACTGGCGTACTTGGCTCCCCCAGTATATTTCCGGCTGTAATATAATGGTTTTGGGAGTGTGACATATTATTGGGTCCCATTCAGGTGTCACAGTTTTACAATGATTTCAGTGTGCTATCAGCTTGTTTATCTTACCAAAACCTGCATGGATTTACTCTTAAAAAAAAACCATGCCATTATCTTGAATTGGAATCCACACTATAGTCTTCAGATTGCAGATTTTTTCGATGCAGATTTAAAAAGTGACTTGTCTGTCACATATTGTTGGAAAAGAATGGATAAGCAACCGATTTTTCTGCTGGATAATTCCTCATCTGCACAGGGCCATAGTGAACGGGATTTGCGCCGATCCTGTATTGTTGCTATAAATGCTGTTTGTATTGGGGACAGTGCTGTAAGGAACATGTAAACCAGCCTCCTGTTCTTCTGCTTATTTCTGGACAGTGCAAATCCCTTGTGTCTATAAGCTGTATTTTTGGCAGAAGTACAAAACATTTTGCTGATGGAAAACATTTCAGTGGGCTGCAGGAATGATCCAACACACTACACATTCACCATCTGAATAGAATAGTCAGCTTTTCATTGACCTCCCAAAACACATGACTTGTGTGCGGCATCCAACTATGACTCAGGAGCCAGGAACTCAGAGGAAAACTGGAGACACCTTACTAGGTTCTCCTGAGGAGACTGCACTGAAAACAGATCGGCAGGAAGCAGTTTAGTGTCATGAGCCGAACATGTCAGCAAGTTTAGGAAGCATGGTCATGTGATGATCTCTCTAGTCCCCAGTGACCAGCAATGCGGTGGTTATTCTCAGATTTGTCAATGTAAAAGCAGGAGGTGAGAAATGACAAAAGCTAATGGGGGAGGATTATCAAAACCTGTCCAGAGAGTTGCCCATAGCAACCAATCAGATCGCTTATTTCATTTTTGTAAAGGCCTCTGAAACATGAAAGAAGCGATCTGATTGATTGCTATGGGCAACTCAGCAACTTTTCCTCTCGACAGGTTTTGATAAATCTCCCCCATTGTTTTTACAAAGTTATTGGTATCATGATCTGTAATGTCACTTTTTAGGACATTGGCTTCTTACTGTAGTAAAGTAAATGTTCTTTCATTAAATATGACCTATGACCTCTCCTAACCTGTCTGTTTTAGTAAATTCTTGTATTCCCCTTTACTGTCTCCATACCCCATTAGAAAGCGGAAAGAAAACAAAAAAAACGGGGCGCTCTCTCGTAGGATATCGTGAAGTATATAAAAACGGGGGGGGGGGGGCCACACCACCACCACCCCCACCACCTCACCTGTTGTGCTGTATCGACCTGCTTGGAGAATGCACCAGTGCAAGCCCAACACTGTTGGGAGGTGTGGATAGAGAACGATGGATGTAGTGTGCAGCTCTCTCTCCCCTATCCATATCCTCTGAGGTACGGATTAATGGAGGAAGAATGGGTAGATAAAAGTGGGGAATAGCGCTCCTGCTAGCAAAGGATGGACTCAAGACGCCACGCTTGCACAGGACATTTTATTGAAATATTTTTGGACAGCGCGTTTTGGCGCTCACACATGCCTTCATCAGGTCCACAAACAAATAAGTTAGATGCGTCCTGGGGTGCCGGCTGTGCATGTGTGACTTGGCCAAGCAGCCACACATGCACAGCTGGCACCCCAGGACACATCTAACTTATTTGTTTGTGGACCTGATGAAGGTGCGTGCGAGCGCCAAAACGTGTTGTTGAAAAATATTTCAATAAAACGTCCTGTGCAAGCGTGGCGTCTTGAGTCCATCCTTTGCTAGCAGGAGCGCTCTACATATTTGCTAGCTGAGCTGAGAGAGTGTGTTTATGGTCGACAGCTGAATGAGCATACAGAGAAAGCTTTATAGCATATGACATCTTTTAGATTAAACCATAGGAATTAGTCCTCATAAGGGCATTCTTCTTCACCATCTCTACTTATTCTGGATCTCCAGTCTCCTGAATAAACATGGCAATGGTAAAAAAAATAAATCCAAGACAAATGATCTGTCCTTTTAAGCATAACCATGGACAATTATACATAAAGGGGGCAGAAAGCTGAGAATTGTGTTTAGAGATGAGCGAAGTTACAGTAATTCGATTCGTCACGAACTTCTCGGCTCGGCAGTTGCTGACTTTAGCCTGCATAAATTAGTTCAGCTTTCAGGTGCTCCGGTGGGCTGGAAAAGATGGATACAATCCTAGGAGAGAGTCTCCAGCCCACCGGAGCACCCGAAAGCTGAACTCATTTATGCAGACTAAAGTCAGCAAACGGCGAGCCGAGAAGTTAGTGACGAATCAAATTACTGTAAGTTCGCTCATCTCTGTGTTCTTCTAAATCCATGTCAAAAATGAAATAAAGTGGCAGTTCCAGCAAATAATAGCTATCAACAATAATAATACAATGGTCAGAGGTCACAATTTTTTAAACATATAATAGTCTTTTCTGGACCATTGTAGCTTGGAACCAGACTCAACATACAATGCTATGGACAGTCATGATCTGCGAAACGTGTCAATGGCTGAAAGAACTGACTGATCTGAATGGGCATTTCACTAGTAAAACACCTGTATTAGGCTGGGTTTACATATGTCCGGTGTCCATTATAGTTGAACTCAGCCTAAATCTGGACACAACTGATGACGGCGTGCATCAGTTGTCATCAGTTGTTTAGCATCCGGCATCCATTGTTTCTGTGTCCGGTGCCATCCGGCGACCAAATTGAGACACCGGATGATTGTGCTCTGCCCCATTCAAATGAATGGGATCAGTTCTACCATCAGTTTCCCTCCAGTGCTTTTTAGCAAGCAACAGAGGCAAAAGAAGATCGACACATGTGAATGAGCCTTAACTGAAGTGCAATAGAGGAAGAGGATAGTTTGAACAAAAAGACGATACCGCCTGTGCTGCTGATTTTGTGTACAACAACACAGTATGCACACAGATAGTAAGAGTATTTGGCTTGCAGCCATTACATAGAGCCGCACTGTCTGCTGGGAATTGTAGTCTGGGCTGCAAGCAAGGAAAAAAGAATATTCAGGAGACAACAGGGACCACAGGAGCTGGCAAAATCCTAAGGATAAATACAGGGGACACAGAACAGGTATTGTGGTGGCATTTTTTTTTCTTTACTTCCCTGGAGCACCCCTTTTAAAAAGCAGTGTCATATAACAGTTTCTTCTGGCAGGTTGAAGTCACCTCTAGGAGGTGCTAGTCAAAAATTGCTCAGAGAGAGAGAGTGCTATTTGTTTATGCCAACCATAAAAATGAAGCCCCCCCTGCTCCACTGTGACCCCTAGACCCCAGTGATCATCGCCTCAGTGACTTTTATTTTACAGTGATGAACATCCTATGGTAGCCGTTGGACTATACAACTATGTGCCATGTCATTAATACAGACCTGTTGTCGTTATGGTCTGTTTGTCACACACAAATGTAGACTACCAGGTAGGGAAGCCAATTTAGAGATTAAGAATATTAGACAAAACTGCATTGTGTGCCCTAGTGAGGACTGGGCAGATGTGGGTCATTACAATCCCTTCATTGTGCTGTTATATATTGATGGTATATAAGGAAGAATAACTAAAATCTCATTTAAATAAAACTCTGCATGAGAAAAAACAGTTCTTTGATTTTTGACTAGTCAAACCAGTATAACAGAAATGTAATACATCCTGAAGCTCCTATGTAAACTGGCTCCTTAGATCCTGTTTGTGATGTTAGCAGCTAGTTTGTGGAAAGTCTGATCATGATACTTGTCTTTACTTAACTTGTTTCCCTCAACTCACTGTTTACTTATATTTTAGAGCAAAGAAGTGATTGCCTCACTGCCCCAGAAGGAGGTGGTCCAAGAATCTTCAAAGGAAAATGGACTGTTCCTGGATGATGATGACCAGGATTTGTTTGCAGGTATACATAATGAATTTTGTAAAAGTAAAGCGCTATACTTTCCTTTCTAAAGCTAAAAATAAAAGGGCATATATATGGGCAGATATGATCATGAACACTGGTTTACTGATTTCGTGTTTTTTTTTAAACTGTGACATTGTAGATGTATGTAGGTGTAAAGACCCTCATTTTACAATCTAACAGTAGCAGGTTGGGTCCCCGGATGTCTAAGCGGTTTGCAACCACTTATGCTCCTTACATAGTTCTCAGTGAGCACTGCGTAGTGGATAGTGATTGCTGCTTTTATTACACCGTAACCAACAATTACATGATTGCAGGGTGCTGCTTTCCCCAGATTAGCTCTGCTAGTAACAGGTGACACCACATGTGGCTTTTTTCCTGCTCTCCCATGTTGCTGGGCCTGCTGCAATGACCTCATGTACATTATCATGTGACATACAGTAATCCCTCAACTTACAATGGCCTCAACATACAATAGTTTCAACATACAATGGTCTTTTCTGGACCATTGTAACTTGAAACCAGACTCAACATACAATGCTATGGAATCTGCAAAACGTGTCAATGGCTGGAAGAACCGACCAATCAGAATGGATATTTCACTGGTAAAACCTGTGTATTCCTAAAGTGCATGCACTGACTGGTGTCTGGTAGCGCCCTCTACAGTACAGGGAGGTATTACATGTTCTGTACTCTTTACCTGTACCAGGGTTAGCTGCTCCTTTGGACACAGGTAAGGGCAGCTACATTTTGCGTGTACTGTACAGTACCCTGAAGAAGCTCCTGTACTCTATATAGACCAGTCTTTCCCAACCAGGGTGCCTCCAGCTGTTGCAAAACTACAACTCCCAGCATGCCTGGACAGCCAAAGGCTGTCCAGGCATGCTGGGAGTTGTAGTTTTGCAACAGCTGGAGGCACACTGGATGGGAAACACTGACATAGACAGTGATTACAGCTGCCAGCAGTTTTTTCTTACTTTTATATGTTAGGATTTGCTTTATCTATATTAGTTATCTACTTATTTCTATTTAATCCTCACTTTTTCTTATCTTGGGATGATATTTTGGTGGCTTTAGAACCAATTACCAGGTTTCCATAGAGTTCTGGTCTCAACTAGAGATGAGCGAACTTACAGTAAATTCGATTCGTCACGAACTTCTCGGCTCGGCAGTTGATTACTTATCCTGCATAAATGAGTTCAGCTTTCAGGTGCTCCAGATGGCTGGAAAAGGTGGATACAGTCCTAGGAAAGAGTCTCCTAGGACTGTGTCCACCTTTTCCAGCCCACCAGAGCACCTGAAAGCTGAACTAATTTATGCAGGAAAAGTCATCAACTGCCGAGCCGAGAAGTTCGTGACAAATCGAATTTACTGTAAGTTCACTCATCTCTAGTCTCAACATACAATGGTTTCAACATACAATGGTCGTCCTGGAACCAATTAATATTGTAACTTGAGGGACCACTGTGCAGTCAATCACTGTTTGCATGTGTAGCATGTTCCTACTGATGTCAGTGATTAAGCTTGGTATCACGTGAATTATATTTGTGACGCCATCGATCCAGACCCAGTGGGAAACACCAGAGCACTCACTGTGCTGGAGCAGCAGGAGATGTGCATTTGAGTGATTATTTATTTTTATTTTTTTACATATATTTATATTTTATGTTGGTTCCGGCTTACAGACAATTTTCTAAAAAGCCCATAAAGTACTTCTAAGGGCTTACGCCTGCTGGTTTAATCTGGGAGTGATGCAATGTGAGTGTAAACTGCACTATGAACAGGCTGTGTTCACACCATCTAGTGGCATACATTATTACGGCTTACTGCATAAAAAGTATACTGCCAGAATAGGATTCCTATACAGTTGGATCCTGTTGCCATTCACTTCCATTTAAAAACATGAGTCTTGAATATGGAGGTAACTTTTTTTTTTTGTCCTGTCAAAAACTATATATACTTTTTTTTACATTACACAGAGTGAAGTTGATAGTAACATGATCCAAGTGTATAGGCAACCAGTTGCATCCTGCACACGGTAGAATTTTTGCAGCTGAAACTTCTGCTGCTGAAATCCTGCTTTCGGCCCCCACAGAAAGAATTGACATGTCAGTTCTTTCTGCAGAATCTGCTTAGAAGTGCATTGCCGTCTATTGATGTCTGTTGGCCCAGAGGCATCAGATTTATTTCTGTATATTCTGTTAGTATAACCTCTGTGGACGTTCTGTCTGCCTTTGCCAGTGAGGAAGCATGGACTGGACAGAGTGGATTTTACCTGTCTTATCCTTTTGGGTTTTGATATTTCTGCATAATGTTAGTAGGAGAGTCAAGGTTTATAGCTTTTGCAGAATGTATTTAGAAAAAGGGTGATTAACCTGGTTTACAGTAGTAGTGATGGTGTAAAGGAAAGGTTTGCAAACTGCAATGTAAAAAAGGCTCCATCTCATGAAAGTGAAACAATTAATTTGGGAGCTATTGCTTTTTCTGTTATCCTCACACTATTCTGCTGTTATATGTCTACAGAATCCACTGTTAAGCTGTCGGTGGACAGTTCACGCAGCAATCAGAAAGAAGAGGCTCCACTTAGTACCCCTGCGCTTATTGCAGCCGCATCTGCTACCTCCAAACAACAGACTTATGAAGAGGTAATTTTCAAAAAAGTCAATTGTCTTTTATCTGGTTACATCCACATGCTCAATTGTGCTTCAAAGTGAACAAGTTAAAATAACCTCTAGCACTAAAATAATAATTTAACCCTTTTTCAGCAGTCAGTATTATCACTGGAAAGATCGGTTCTGTCACTGTCAGCTTGATCCTGCTAGTGTAACAAATTACTGAGATTTTGTCATACAGAAAGTGATAAATACATTGTGCTAACCAAATACTGTTTAGTATTGTGACTTAGCTGTCTCTATTGGCTATATAAGTGATTGCTATATGCTGTTCTTAGTGTATAATTAAAATGTAAGTGTTAATGATAAGCAGATAACAACAAAAAAGTGATCTTGACATGACCAAAGGAGGCGCTGTTGGAGAAAATATATATAAACATTTTTTTTTTTTATTCACTCCAATAATTCTTTATTTTATGGTATGTTTTTGATTATATCATCTGCTACCTGACAGATTTCTTTAATAATGGTATGTTATTGAATGGTCATCCGTGTGTCCTGTATGTTATATTTTGTGTGATTGGTACTTTGTAAAAGAGATCAGGATAGGTAATCCATCGTTTCTGTGATCTACAATACACTGTCCATGTAGAAGAATCATGCTTCTGTTGAATGCCTTTAGAAAAAGGCATTATGTTATGTAACCACCTAGATTCCACTGTTATCTACTGCCATGGTATCTAGAAAATAAATGAGTGGCATCTGAGTGAACTCTGCTTGTTACGGACAGCGGATAACAGCTGCAGATAGCAACAAGCACCCTCTGGGTATTAAGTGGACTGCCCTGCTGAGCCAACGCCATTGTTTACCACCTGATATTTGATGTATATGACAATCATATGTTGCAAAAGAATAAATAGTGATTCTCACTGTCCCACAAAGAAACATTATGTCAGCAGTGATCTATACAAGAAACTCAGAATAGTTCCTTTGCACTGATAAAACCTAATGGTAGTTTCACCCTATGGTGATCTAAGCTTAGATCAGAAAAACCAAAGTACATTTGGGTAATGTGGCCTTTATAAACACTAAAATGAGGTTCGCACATCGCAAATTTTCACTTACAGAGTCTGTACGGAAAGTCCTCGACAATGTACAAAGATGAAGACTTTAGTATTGACAATGTATTTTTATTACTAATTTTCTCTGCTTTCAGTTAGAAGAGGAGGAGCAGGAGGATCAGTTTGACATGAATATCAGTATCACAGATCCAGAGAAGATTGGTAAGCTCCCCTGTGTTTTCTGCCCCGGAAGACTTGCAAATTGTAATCTTTGTAGCCTGTGATTAGGGCAGCTCCCCAGAGGACATTGGAAGACTGACTGCAGTGCACATACAAGCATGTATTTCTCAGTCGCTCTTCATTGGGGGACACCTATACTGATTGGTATATGCTCTTGCCACTGACACTGGTGCTGACACTAAGGAAAAATAAGTTGGCTTCTCCCTGGCAGGATTTACCCGCCCACTAGAAGTGAGGTAATCAGTTTTAGCTAGTGTCAGTAGGAGGCAAGACACAGGTCTGGGAGCTCCCCAGACCTGGTCTTTTTATTTAAATTATTTTCTAGTAAGGGCTGTTTAGTTTTTAAACTCCCTTTTATTTCCCTTTTTCAGGTGGGGGTTCAGGAGCATGGAGCTACCTGTTCCCCCATATACGACAAAGTGGCACAGACATAGAGTATGTACTGTCAACCCCTTATCGCTAGCGCCTGGAGGTTGTACCCTGGGTCCGGGTTCCTCACTGCTCCTGCTCGCCCCGCTATTTTATCCTGGCATGACACATCGTGGCCTAATGCTGGCTGAAGCCGTCAAGGGGTGAGTATGTGACAAATGAGGGGAGTATGCCCCCCATTACAGCAACGAGCAGTAGAGTCCCTCTTCTGGGGCTGTTTATGGCGATTAGGGTGGTAGTCTGGGTAGTGGGGGTTTAACACTGCCTCTCGGCAAGTTTCTATTCTGGCGGTTCCCTTTTTTTTTTCCGGGAGCCGCCAGCACTTCTCTTCTGCGGCTCAGCGCCAGAGCCACCTGCATGCCAACTGGTCTGCTGCAGACCTGCCGGCTCTTCCTAGCTCCTAGCATGTGCGGGAGCTGCCACCTCGCCTCTTGCCTGGGTCTGCACTACGGACCAGGTGCTGTGCGCTCCTGTGGTGCTTAGCCGGCGGGAGTCCTGGGGGCAATGGTGGCACATAGCTTTGCCCTTCTTCTCAGTGCGTGATCCGGGAGCCCAGGCATCGGGTTATGGCGGCACATGGCTCCGCCCTTCTTCCCCCTCCTGTGTCCAGCGCACAAACTGGGAGGTCAGGCAACTCCTCCTCTCAAGGTTCGCGCGCTCCACTGCTCCTCCCTAAGACCGGCGGGTGCTTAACCGTGGCCTTTCTTCTCTATGCTTCCGGCGTAGTCTAGCTCCGCCCCTCCACCATTGCGGGGGTTGTCGGCACTCCTTAGTGAGTGCGGCACCGTTGCCCTTACTGTGCTGCTGCCCGGCAGGAGCTCTTCCTATCCGGCCGCTCTAGTCCCTGGCCCCAGACCTTCATAGCGGCTTAGCAGACGATTCTAAGAGCTGCTCCGAGCTATCACCGCTCCTGGGGATGCCCGCATGTGTTGGTCCTCACTGTCCCTATTCTCTCTTTGTGGACCTCGTGGGCTGCATCAATGCAGGGTGCCTGGCTTCCCACGCTTCCTCCTGCCTGTTCATAATCATAATAATAATGTGTTCTAAGAAAAAAAAACACACACATATATATATATGTGTGTGTGTGTGTGTGTATACATATACACAGTATGTTTATTACACACACTTATGCCTGGTCTCTCAGACCATTTGGTGGCATTTGGCATTCTCTTGTGGCCAATAATTGTATTGCGCCCTTGATTTTCCTTGCAGCTTATGAGCTCCCCTTTCGCTATGCAGCCTTGGTCTGTCATATTTGTTTTTAATTCAGTTTATTATCTGCAAGGTCCCTTTACTAGGGACTGTCTTTGGGCCGCTTTTATTGCTTCAGTTACCCTGTAAGGTGACCTGCTATAGATGAATTACATTGCGTCAGTTTTGGTATATCTCTGGTGCTCCTATTTTCTGCAGGGTTCTCGCTCTGTCAGGGAGCATCTGCAAACCGCCGTGGTGGGTTATTGGCAGGGATTTCACGCTCCCTTGGAAACTGCCGGGGATATATTCAATGCCTGTTCTCCCCTACCACTGAATGCATACCGTGTGCAAGTGCTTTTGTTTCCTGGCGGACACCTAAGGACTCTTGAGGTTCCTTTTCTGTCAGGTCCGTCGGCCACCCAACGAAGGGGTATTCTTGGCGTGTCATACAATGTGTTTCCCTCCTCTACAGGCTGCCGCATCCGCGACTAGTGCTCCGGATCCTCACTTCCAGTGCAGGGTCTCTGTGGCAGTGTCCTTGCGTGGGCATGGATGGGACTTTATATCTATATGCCGGAAAGTAGTATTGCTTGTCACTCACCTCAAAGTTGCCGCGTCTGCGGCTATCCCACTACTAGTGCGAGGTGTCTGATGGAGTGATCCCTTGTCTACTAAGGACCCATGCCAGTAAGCCAGACAGTGGTCTGCATGGTTTCCTATGCCGCCTGTATGGTGTGACGGGGATACAATCCACGGCTCATCAGCATCCTCGATCTCCCAGGGGAGTAGGGTTTCTATCCATGGACTCCCCTTCCTCCCACATGCCACAGAGGGGCTCAGTGATCGCATATCTGGCTGGCTTCCCCTTTTCGCCAGCACCTGGAGGTGTACTTGTTCACCAGACTGTTGTCTGCACAGCTTCCGCCGCCATCAGTCTCCCGTCTCAGGGCTGCCGTGGGCATGGCTAGGTTTCCCGTACCTCACTTCTGGTGTGAGGAATCCGGATGGGGGTCCCTGCAGGTACTCGGGACTGCTGCCAGTCTGTCAGTCTTTCGTCTGCTGGGTCTCCTACTCCACCAGGTTGCCCATTAGATCAGCCGCACTCCGGTGCTCCACTTTCTGTGGGAGGGTGTGATGGAGTGATCCTGTGCGTTCAGGAATCCTATGCCAGTCGGTCATATATTTTCCGCATGGCTTGCTACTATGTCGGTTCAATTACCATACACTTCCCACACTGTGGATGAAAAAGTTCCGTTAACCTACTGCTAAGGCGTAGTCCCGTGTGAGTTTCCCCATGTTCCAACAGGAGTCTCTCTGTGTGGGTCCTTTGGACCTTTTATACCTGTTTCAGACTGTCTACATGTTTCCTGCCCCTTCACACATCTGCGACAGCAGTCCTGGTGTGTAGCACCCTTAGGAGACGGGATGTGGGTCTTTCCTGCAAGTTCCATGGACTTTCACACCTACAGCAGCAGCACTCTCTGTTCCCCTTTCTAAGCGTTCCACATGGGTCTTCTAGGGGCATGTTTGTGACACACCGTTGGGTGCTGAGCCTGTCTTCCATACTGCCGGACTTTTGAATGTCTGCGGTTTCTTTTGGAGCTACTGTCTAGGTACCCCACTACTATCTTGAGGTATCCGTGTCTTTGTCCCTATGTATATGTACGGTCCCTCTGCACAGGTTGAGCCCTCCTTCCTTTCTGTCAGAGGGGTGGGCCTCGGGCATTACTGTAGTCTTGTTTCCACAGGTCTGTGGCAGTTGAGCACCTCTGTTCTGGCATGTGGTGTCACAGTCAGTTCAGCGACCCCCAATGCCTCCAGGTATTTTCCTGGATTCCTGTGCAGGGTGGCTTAGTCGCCTGCTCTGTTGCCTTCCACATGACCAGACTGGCTCTATTGGCGCTCATCTGCGGCTCCTACAGTACCTGTCGCACTTTGTCTATCCCCCTTCCACAGTGGTATGGGGATCAGGGGGCTTGGCATGGATGGTGCCTGAGTTTCATCTCGACCACCCCTTGTTTTCCCCTCCACTAGGGGGACTATTTCGCTGGGCGTTTTCTACTGCCGAGTTGGAGCCATCTTTCTCTTCCCCCTATATAAGTGAGGTTTCTGGCTGGGCCCTTGTTTTTCACTGGGAAAATTCAAAAGAGCCTTATGCTGTCTATGCCTGTGTGCTTTCTGCCTACTATTGCAGCCTGGCTCTCTTTCTGTTATTTAATTGCCTACTGCTGCTCATGCAGCCTTGGCACTCTCCTCTGTTGGAGGAGTTTATGCAATCAGGTATGGCTCGGCGACGGGCGGTCTAGCCACAGTCTGTCGTTTGGGTCCTGCTATTGCTCTCCTCCCCCCTCTGCACAATCTCCCTAGTAAGGTGTGTTCCTTCTTCCCTTGACGGTTTCGGTTGTGCTACACTGACACCGCAGTCTTCTGGAGTAACCTTCCTGACCTGAGCCTGGGAGTCTCACCTGGGTTCCCTTTGGGACCGTTGGGGTCCAAGACTAGTTGGTCTCCTTGTCTTGGACACTATTCTGTGATGCTGTGGTGTGCCTTTTTTTCTAGGACTGCCCTCCTGGTTCTTTGGGTCTTAGTGATGGTTGAGGTCTCGGGCATGTGAAGCGGTCCTGCCCAGATTTCTCAGTGATCCCATTTATGGGGCAGTCTTTCTGTAGGTTGTTGGGTTTACTTTCCCTACGGGTGTAAGTCTTCCAGGAAACCTCCATTTCCCATTTCGACCGCCCCGGTGTTCAGGGATGCTCCTTTTGAGGGTCTTCCGCTCCTTTTCTTTTTATAGCCGCTATTACCTTCCGTCTCCTCCTTCAGGGTCCATGTTCTCTCTAGATGGAGGGCGTTCTGGTCGTCCGGATTACACCTGTCCAGCTGTTTCACCTCCTGGGGACTTGTTGCGGGCCTCTGGATGGGGGTTTTGGGTCTGCAGATGTTCAGATCATTGATCTTCTACATCAGGCCATCGATCTTCTGCACTGACCGGTTTCTGTCTTTTTTTTTTTTTTTTCCTTTTTACAGTGTTTTTCTGATCTCCGCCTTCTGTGCTCGCCTTCTGCTCAGGCGTGCGCTGCTCTCCCTGGCATTTTTCCGCCATGTTTTGTTGAATCGGTTGACTCTGGATGGGGTTCTCTTTTTGTGCCCTTTTCCATTTTTGTTTTCCAGCTGGGTTAGCCCTCTGTCTGGTTCTGTGTTCCTTGGAGTTGATTTCCTATCTCCATGGTTCTGGCCCATCTGGCTTCCTAGTCTCCCTAAATGGACTGGGGGTTTAGAGTCTCTCCCACGGATGGACCCTTCCTTTTGGTGTCCCAGTCCATCTCCATGGACGGGGGATCTTCCGAGAGCTTGGTTTCTGGGCCTCGGTTATCTCTGGCCTGGGTTCTCGTCAGCAGGCCTTACGGTCGAGTGGGTTCGGTCTCGGGACTGATTCCCCTTTCGCTGTTGGTTGTTCTTCCCACTCTAGGGGACTGCTTTGGTACGTCCCATCAGTATAGGTGTCCCCCAATGAAGAGCGACCGAGAAAAGGAGAATTTTTTTTTGTACTCCCCGTAAAATCTCTTTCTCGTAGCCTTCATTGGGGGACACCGCACCCACCCATTTCTGCAGTTGTCCGGATATTCTTTTCCGGTTATTGGGTTTTTCATCTGGGATTCCTTTCTCGGGTACTTCGGACATATTTCTTTGTTGACTTCTCCTACTGCTTACTGATTACCTCACTTTGCCAGGGAGGCAAGTGAAATCCTGCCAGTGAGGAGCCGACTTTTTTTTCCTAGTGTCAGCGCCTCCTAGTGGCAAGAGCATATACCCATCTGTATAGGTGTCCCCCAATGAAGGCTACGAGAGAGTACAAAAAAATCTCCTTTTTTGCTGGTTTTATCACATGATTATGGTCTGTTATTAAAGAGTACCCATCACCAAACTAAACTTTTAATATATAGTTCCTTATGTAATTATAAGATACTTTGCTATTTACTTGCTGTTAAAATTCTCAACCTTTGTTTTCAAGGTGATTGAAAAAACGGCCACTAGGTTGCTCTGTTGTGTTCGCTGCGCAAGTCAAACAAGTCAAAAGGAACAGTGGTGCAGTTGCCCATAGCAACCAATCAGATCGCTTCTTTCATTTTTCACAGGCCTTTTTTAAAAATAAAAGAAGCAAGCTGATTGGTTGCTGTGGGCAACTACACCACTCTTCCTCTACACATGTTTTAAAAAAGCTCCTTCTTAGTTTGGTCTTCTCCTGGCCTGGCAGGAGACTAAACTCAGGAAGTGCGTTTGGGGCATGGTGAGGCACAGTTCTCACAGGCTTCACTGATGTCGTGCCTGCTGGGGAATGCCTACTTTCTCTTCCCAGGAGCTCACACAATGTGAACAAGGGGAAAGGTATGATACAGAGCTTTTAAAAAAATTTAAGGACAGAGAGGTGTTAGGAGTAGTTAGGGAATATAATCAAAGTTAGTTTGGGAAATATGGTTTGACGACAGGTACTCTTTAATAATCAGTATTACTGTGTTCCAATACAAATACTCAATCATGTCAGCTTCTGGTAAGGTACTTTGACACTTAGAGCATTACTTCATTAGGGTTCACATCAATTTGACCCTTACATATTACTTCTGACTAGTTGTCTCTCTTTGTGTGTGTGTGTGTGTATATGTGTGTATGTGTGTGTATGTATATATATATATATATATATATATATGTGTATATGTATATATATATACACATATATATATATATATATATATATATATATATATATATATATATATATCCTACACCCTAGCCTAAGGGACAGACCACCAAAAGCAGTGTGTTTTTCTGTATATTATGCTGACCTTTGTGGAAAGATTAATTGATGTGTCTTTCTTTTAGGTGATGGCATGAATGCATATGTGGCTTATCAAGTATCAACTCAGGTAACTAATGGATAAAAGTGACATCAATACAGGTTATCCATTCATATCCAGATGTGTTCTATGTAAATACATGGTTTCCATACCTACTGTACCCGATATACCTTACTGATGTCTTAAAGAGGGGTACACCTGTGGAAAACTTTTTTTTTTTATCAACTGGTTCCAGAAAGTCAAACAGATTTGTAAATGAATTCTATTAAAAAAAATCTTAATCCTTCTAGTACTTTTTAGGGGCTGTATAATACAGAGGAATTGCTTTTCTTTTTGGATGTCTCTTCTGTTGACCTCTGCATTTCATTTTAAGAACTGTCCAGAGCAGTACCTAAAATGGGCAGCAGAGGTCAGAAGAGAGCACTGTGGTCGTGACAGAAAGGGAAATCCAAAAAGAAAACCATTTCCTCTTTAGTATACAGCCCCAAAAAAGTACTGGAAGGATTAAAGGGGTACTCCGGTGCTTACACATCCAAAGGATAGGGGATAAGATGCCTGATCGCGGGAGTCCCGCAGCTGGGGACGCCCATGATCATGCACGCGGCACCCCGTTTGTAATCAGTCCCCGGAGCGTGTTTGCTCCGGGACTGATTACCGGCGACCGCAGGGCCGGCGGCGTGTGACGTCACGCCCCCGTGTGACATCACTCTCCGCCCCTCAATGCAAGCCTACGGGAGGGGGCGTGACAGCTATCACGCCCCCTCCCGTAGGCTTGCATTGAGGGGCGGAGCGTGACGTCACACGGGGCGGAGGCGTGACGTCACATGCCGCCGACCCTGCGGTCGACCGTAATTGGACCCGGAGCGAACACGCTCCGGGGACTGATTACAATCGAGGTGCCGCGTGCATGATCACGGGCGTCCCCAGCTGGGGGACTCCCGCGATCAGGCATCTTATCTAGAGATGAGCGAACTTACAGTAAATTCGATTCGCCACGAACTTCTCGGCTCGGCAGTTGATGACTTTTCCTGCATAAATTAGTTCAGCTTTCAGGTGCTCCGGTGGGCTGGAAAAGGTGGATACAGTCCTAGGAGACTCATTCCTAGGAATGTATCCACCTTTTCCAGCCCACCGGAGCACCTGAAGGCTGAACTAATTTACACAGGATAAGTCATCAACTGCCGAGCCGAGAAGTTCGTGACAAATCGAATTTACTGTAAGTTCGCTCATCTCTAATCTTATCCCCTATCATTTGGATAGGGGATAAGATGTGTAAGCACCGGAGTACCCCTTTAAGACAGTTTAATAAAAGTAATTTGCAAATCTGTTTAACTTTCTGGCACCAGTTGATTTAAAAAAAAAAAAAAGTTTTCCACGGGAGTACCAATTTAAGCTTTTGACTAGGCATCATAAGCATTATTCAAGTTATGGTTTCCATACTTGTGTTAAAGGGGTACGGTGGAAAACATTATTTTTTTTAAATCAACTGGTGCCAGAAAGTTGAACAGATTTGTAAATGACTTCTATTAAAAAATCTTAACCCTTCCAGTACTTTTTAGCAGCTGTATGATAGAGAGGAAATTCTTTTCTTTTTGAATTTCTTTTTTGTCTTATCTATAGTGCTCTCTTCTGACACCTGATGCCCATATCAGGAACTGTCCAGAGCAGGAGAAAATCCCCATTGCAAGCCTATGCTGCTCTGGACAGTTCCTGACACGGACAGAGGTGTCAGCAGAGAGCACTATGGACAAGACAAAAAAGAAATTCAAAAATAAAAGAATTTCCTCTGTAGCATACAGCTGCTAAAAAGTACTGGAAGGGTAAAGATTTTTTAATAGTAATTTACAAATCTGTTTAAAGGGGTACTCCGCCCCTAACATCTTATCCTCTATGCTGCAGCACCCCGCTATCATTACTGCACAGAGCAAACTCGCTCTGTGCGTAATGACGGGCAATATAGGGGCCGAAGCATCACTACGTCACGTCTCCGCCCCCTCGTGACGTTGCGTCTCCGCCCCTCGTGACGTCATGGCTCTGCCCTCTCGTGACGTGACGGCCCGCCCCCTCAATACAAGTCTATGGGAGGGGGCAGGGCGTCATTAAGGGGGCGGGCCGTGACATCAAGATGCTCCGGCCCCTGTATCACCGGTCATTACGCACAGAGCGAGTTTGCCATGTTGCACCACAGACTGTCCAGGAGTTGGTGGATGCTTTAGTCCAGGTCTGGGAGGACATCCCTCAGGAGACCATACACCACCTCATCAGGAGCATGCCCAGGCGTTGTAGGGAGGTCATACGGGCACATGGAGGCCACACACACTACTGAGCCTCATTTTGACTTGTTTTAAGGACATTACATCAAAGTTGTATCAGCCTGTAGTGTGGTTTTCCACTTTGATTTTGAGTGTGACTCCATATCCAGATCTCTATGGGTTGATAAATTTGATTTCCATTGATAATTTTGTGTGATTTTGTTGTCAGCACATTCAACTATGTAAAGAGGAAAGTATTTCATACGATTAGTTCATTCGCTCAGATCTAGCATGTGTTATCTTAGTGCTCCCTTTATTTTTTTGAGCAGTGTAGTTCCTTTTCTTTTTATTAAAATACTAAAGTTTTTGAAATAAATTAGTGTATTCTGTTGCTATTTGATGACCACATTAAAGTAACACTATTCTGTGCAGTAAAAAAAAAAATAATAATCTGAAGGACCCAATAGAGTGTTGTTAGTTACTTTATTGTTTGCTGGACTCCTTCCCTCTATATTAAATATAGTGGTCCCTCAACATACAATGGTAATTGGTTCCAGGCGGACCCATCGTATGCTGAAACCATCGTATGTTGTGGGTTTGTCGTACATGGATGCTCAATGATA
This sequence comes from Hyla sarda, assembly GCF_029499605.1. Classification (NCBI taxonomy): domain Eukaryota; kingdom Metazoa; phylum Chordata; class Amphibia; order Anura; family Hylidae; genus Hyla; species Hyla sarda. Next base: position 166,902,530 of record NC_079192.1, read on the forward strand.
CTCGCATGTCCCTGCCGCTCCAGCCCGTCAGTTCGCTGCTCCGGCCGTCAATTCCGTGTTCCTCTGCTGCCGCATTACTACGTCGCCGTCGATGTCCTCACACCCGCGGCGACGTGATGAAGGAGAGCGATGGCGCAGGGCAGCGGGCGACGTAATGATGCGGCAGCAGGAGAGTGACGAACTGACAGCTTGAGCGGTGGACACGTGAGTATCATTGAGCGGGGCACATTAAACTGCTATCCGGCGACAGCAGTCAGCGCCGATGTATAGCCGTTTTTACGATGGCTCGCGACACACAGCAGCATCGTATGTTGAAACAATCGTATGTCTGAGCCATCGTATGTCGGGGGACCACTGTAAATGCTTACCTTTACTGTAGAGTAAACAGACTCTGAATAGGACAGGATTTTATTCAGCTAATATATATTTTCTGGTGACCTCGAGTAGAGTTTTATTCAATACTCAAAATGTTTCTTTACTAGTTGACATCTTTTCTTGTCCCCTACAAATGACAAACCATGGATTTGTTTAGTAAGACCATGGTTTATCTTTGTCACATGTCTGTATAGAATTTGTCCTGCTCTGCATGGTCCAGCAATGTTAGGCTTCTTTCACACTGCCGTTGTGACACAGCAGTGCAACCGACGTCAGGGAACACAGGGAGAGTAGCGGGAGAAAATCTTTTTCTCACGCTACTCCCGTCAAAAAACAACGGCAACTGACGGACCCCATAATAGTAAATGGGATCTGTCGGGACCCGTTGTGCCCTGTCTGGGTAACAGACATTAAAGGCACACAAAAAAAGTGACTGACTGACCTTTTCCGACGGGGCGCAATGGCAGTGTGAAAGGGGCCTTACCAGGGCTTTACTGAAAATGTTTTTAGAGTGGCTTGACCATTCCCTGTTTGTCTGAGCCATTTGAGTCTTTGGTGAGTTATGTATTGAAAGGGGAGCTTTCGGATTAAAGCTCTAGAGAGAAAAGAGACAAAATTGGAAATTGATTGAATTATTTATTTGTTTGTCGTTTTCATGCTAGACCAATTTGCCAATGTTCAGAAGCAAGCATTTCACTGTGAAGAGACGGTTCAGTGACTTTTTGGGCCTTTTTGAGAAGCTTTCTGAGAAGCATGTTCATCAAGGCATCATAATCGCACCGCCTCCTGAGAAAAGCCTCATAGGTAAGCAGTAACAGTACGTTATTATTACTATGGAACAATTAAATAGAATTTTTTTTAGTTAGTATGTACAAGATACAAAGGCAGGCAGAAAAAAAATCAGATATTAGTGTCCAGTATTCACTCTCTAGCATAAAAATACAAGAAAAAAGGTCAAATGCCACTTTCCTTTTTCTAGAAAATGTCATCAGTGTTGGAAACAGTAGCTTTGCTCTTGATAAATATGGTTTTCAGCTTGAGCTTCACACTTTTCTATTCAGTTAAAGGGGTACTCCGGTGAAAACCTTTTTTTCTTTTAAATCAACTGGTAGCAGAAAGTTAAAGGGGTAGTCCAGTGGTGAAAAACGTATCCCCTATCCTAAGGATAGGGGATAAGTTTGAGATCGCGGGGGGTCCGACCGCTGGGGCCCCCTGCGATCTCTCTGTACAGGGCCCCGGCTCTCCGCCGAGATAGCGGGTGTCGACCCGCCCCCTCAATACATCTCAATGGCAGAGACGGAGATTGCCGAAGGCAGCGCTTCGGCTCTGCCATAGAGTTGTATTGATGGGGCGTGTCGGCCGCCGCCTCGTGCGGAGGTCGACACGCCCCCTTCCCGCGGGCTGTCGGGGCTCCGTACAGGAGATCGCAGGGGGCCCCAGTGGTCGGACCCCCCGCGATCTGCAACTTATCCCCTATCCTTAGGATAGGGGATAAGTTGCTCACCACTGAGTCACCACTGGACTACTCCTTTAAACATATTTGTAAATTACTTCTATTAAAAAAATCTTAATCCTTCCAGTACTTATTAGCTGCTGAATGCTACAGAGGAAATTCCTTTCTTTTTTGAACACTGATGACATCACGAGCACAGTGGTCTCTGCTGACATCACTGTCCATTTTAGCAACCATGCATAGCAAATGTATGCTAAGGGCAGCATGGTGGCTCAGTGGTTAGCACTGCTGCCTTGCAGTGCTGGGGCCTTGGGTTCAAATCCCACTAAGGACAACAATAAATAAATAATTACTTATTATTATAATAACATCAGCAGAGAGCACTGTGCTCGTGATGTCATCAGAGAGCATTCCAAAAAGAAAAGAATTTCCTCTGTAGTATTCAGCAGCTAATAAGTACAGGAAGGATTAAGATTTTTTAATAGAAGTAATTTACAAATCTCTTTGTAACTTTCCGGAGCCAGTTGATTTAAAAGAAAAAAGGTTTTCACCAGAGTACCCCTTTAAGGAGAAAACTGGTGCAATTCATTGGTAAATGTGTATGTTTTCATACCTGAAAAATATCACGTATCTGATGCGCCCTGTTTTTGTTCAGGTATGACCAAAATGAAGGTGGGGAAAGAGGATTCTTCTTCCACTGAATTTCTAGAGAGAAGGCGAGCTGCTTTGGAGAGGTAGGAGGTAACAAGAGGAGTCTCATGATATGGATACAGTTCAGAGTTCTTTTCTTTAGCTGAAGAAATGCTGCTTAGTGACTGTAAACCTAAAGCTGAGCACACTGTTTAACATATAAAGAAAACTCTTGTTGTCTCAGTCTGTAGTTTAAGACCCCTGATTCTTTCAGTTTACCACACCAGCCTTTTATAAAGAATGTGAAAGGCTATGATTAGGAAGGCTGTGACCAAACAAAGTTAGGCTATGCATCACTGGTATATGTCAAGATACTGGTGAAAAGGTATGATGACTTATACATTCAGTAGGCCAGTTGACTTTTAATGGACTGAACTTAGTCCACTAGTGTGACTATGTTCAGTCTATTTCTACAACATATACTTATTTGCCGAACTCAAATGCATGTTATACTGTGCCTTTCTGTCCTGCAAATTGAAAGATTGATTAGTTCAGGAAATAGACTGGAAAAAGTTACTAGTAGACACCTTTGGCTCAGTCCTGGTGGGACTGCTGTAGTTATTCCACAGTATATGTCTGCATACTCCATTGCAGGTATTCTGAGATATAGCCTTGGTACAACAATATACATTAACAAAACAGTTATGTTTATGGATTAACTGGAACGAAGTCTGACATAATTGATTATGCAGTTTTTAATTGTGGAGGGCTTGAGATCTAGATCCACAATTGTTTTGCTACTCTGGTCAGAAAAACTATAATTGAATATGTGTAACTTTGGTGTTTTCAACTACTCTTCGTTTTGGCTAAGAATAGTACTAAATAATACCAAAATACTGAATGTGAACCAGGTCATCTAAGACGAGTGTACCCATCTGTGTTTTGACTGATTTATGCACACTCTGTGTCTTCATGTCTGATACAGATACCTACTAAGAATTGTTAGTCATCCCACTCTTTTACAAGACCCAGATGTCCGTGAATTTCTGGAGAAGGAAGAGGTGAGTTTTATAGCATTAGTTGTACTGAAAGTACTTGTGTTCCACAGAACTTGTGAGTGATATATGTGGGTAATCGTAAAAATGGTGGTCTAATGGCAATAGTTTATATATCGGTTTTTGGAATGTTAAATAAGTGCACATTCCAAATAGATTCCAGCTTTTAGAACTGTACAATTTGTTTACGGCCAGTGCCGTCTGGCTGTCTGGGAAGTCCTAACACAGCAGAACAGAGCATTCTCCCCGCTCTGCCAGGAGGTGACTAGTAGAATCAAAGGCGAATGACCAGGGAGTCAGGAGTTTGTCTGGCGCAGAGAGGAACCATCAGACAGCCAAGTAAAATCAATGGATTTATTAGATGCAACGCGTTTCGCTGCGCATGCGCAGCTTCATCAGGCATGACAAGGGGAGGCTGGTAACAGGTATATATACCTCCAGGAATTAACCATTAGAGTGCTTTTTGAAAAGAGTTGTTACATAGAATTACATATCCATATGACAATGTATGAAATAAATAATTATATAAATAGATATAAACAGAAATCACAAAAATAGTAATAAGACAGCAATATGAAAGCACAATGCAATCCTATAAACATATGTATATAAATATATATAATTATAATTATCGCATGTGGTGTGAATGTAACACCACAAGCGACTCAAGAAGTTGCACCGCTTAATCGCCGGTGCGGCATTCAACAACACGAGTAGGATATTATTTCAAAAAATGTATATGATATAAAGAGTTATGTCTATTGATTCAAAAGATAGAAAAATTATTATTTAATTGTATATCGCTGCCTTATTAAAAAATTTATATAAAAAATAAATGACAGTGCGATAAACCAAATCGCAACTGACCAAAAGGAAATGTATGAACACTACTTAGAAAAAAAGATGAACTCAATTAACTAGTGCGGTATTGAATGCAGCAACCGGCGAGAACGCAGGGTGTGAATATTCGTACAAAAATCCAAATTAACAAACAATAAATGAATTAAAAATACAAAAATATTTGTATGTAGAAAAGAAAGAAAAATGAACAAAACTTAGATAATAAAACATAAGGAATAAATAAATACACACTGGGGCGCTCCAGGATGAACAGTACAGAAGGAACGAAGAAAAAATCAAGGTATAATATTTTCGAAATTAATCCATATGAGAAAATGGGAAATTTTTAAATCCCAAATTATCAAATTATTTAACTGTATCGATACATTCATTAAAACCTTGAGGGTGCAAAGTATGTAGTTTGTGAATCCAAAAGGATTCGCGATTGTTCAATCTTTGTATTCTATTGGGTAAATGAATAGGGATAGTTTCTAAAATAATTAATTTTAAAGTTTCAGTGTTTTTTTGATGATAAAGGGTGAAGTGTCGGGACAAACTATGCAACAAAAAACCATGTTTTATGTTCCATCTGTGTTTGTTCATCCTGGAGCGCACCGTTTGTGTAGTACGGCCAACGTATTGGCGGTCGCAACCACAGGTTAATAAATAGATAGCAAAAGTGGTGTCGCAATTTAGTGAATCCTTAATTTTAAATGTTTGTTGTGTAAAAAAGGAAGAAAAAGTATCAGTTTGGATAATCCATTCACAACAGAGGCAGCGACTTTTTTTGCAAGGAAAACAATATCGTTTAATAGAACAGGGATTCTGTGGTGTACGATATTCGGAAAATCTGCTGGGGGCTAATAAATTGCTGAGATTTTTGGAACGTCTATTGGTGACAATAGGGACTGGGGGAATTAATTGGTTTAGAATTTTATCATTTTGAATAATGGGCCAATTTTTAATTAATATTTTTCTAATATTAGATGCCTCAATATTGAAATTCGTAACAAAATTGTATCTAAAGGGATTATGAAGCTGATTAGAACTGGATTTTTTAGAAATAGATGTAACCAAATCAGATTGTTTTTTATCTTTCACCTTCATATATATGCCTTAGTAAGAAGCGATTTAGGATAGCCCTTTTGTATAAAGCGTTGTTTTAAAACCTCAGCTTGAGAGATAAAATCTGAATCAGAGGTGCAATTTCTACGCATACGTAAATATTGGCCGAATGGCACCCCTCTTAGCCAGCTTGGATAATGTGCACTATCGAACTGTAAAAAGCTGTTAATATCGACAGATTTGAAAAAAGTCTTCGTGGAAATAGTGCCATCGACTGTTTTATGGATATCAAGGTCTAAAAATTGGATGAAATTTTCTGCATAATGCATGGTAAATTTTATACCCCATGTATTAGTGTTCAACTCATGCACAAAAAGGTCAGCTTCGTGTTTGGTACCTACCCAGATCAAAAAAAGGTCGTCTATATACCGACGAAAGAAAAAGACAGACTTAAAATACAGGGACTGTGCCATGACAAGGGACTCGAATCGCCCCATGAACAAATTAGCGTAACTAGGGGCGAATCGAGTCCCCATGGCACAGCCCCTATTCTGCCGATAGATAGTATGATTGAATTCAAAAACATTATTAAGAAGAATAAATCTAATAGACTCCAGTAAAAATTCTGACTGACTGGAGTTAAGTGAGGGGTCCTCTTGTAAAAAATGATTAATTGCAGGAACACCTAAATCAGTGGAGATGTTAGAATAGAGGGAGCACACATCCAGGGTAAGAAAACTATAATGAGGGGGTAGGGATAGAGCATGTAGTTCAGAAATAAGTTGAGCTGAATCTCTCAAATAAGATGGTAATTGTAAAACAAAAGGTTGAAGAAATAGATCTATAAAGTGGGAAAGGTTTGCAGTAATCGAACCAATACCTGAAATAATAGGTCTACCAGGGGGATTGGTTAAACATTTATGTAATTTGGGTAGATAATAAAAAATAGGTAAATTATAATTTTTAATATTAAGAAATGTGTGCTCCCTTTTATCCAACAATTGTTTTTCTGTAGCTCCACCTATAAGCAAACAATACTGTGAAAAAATATGAGGGGAGGGGTCATAAGAAAGCGGAGTATAATATTCAAGATCTGATAAAATTCTAAGGGCTTCATTTTTATAATCAGCCCTATTCAAAACAGCAACCCCCCCACCTTTATCTGCAGGGCGAACAATAATAGATTTGTTGTTCTGTATGGATTTAATTGCAATTCTCTCAGCAGAAGTTAGATTATCATTTTCCTTAAAAATAACAGATTTATCACATAAATTTGAAAAATCCTGCATGACCATATGATAAAAAGTCTCAAGATGGCTGCCACGATTGTGTAGAGGGTAAAACGAAGATTTGGGTTTTACTGGTACATGACGAGCTGGGGTCATGTCAACTAGTGTGGTAACAGGAGTGGAAGTGTTATCAATATTAGAATTACAAACTCCCAAATTCGAAATTTGGGGGGTATTAGTAGTTTGATGGTCCGATCTGTTCTGGATAAAAAAGTGACGGCTCAATGTTAATCTACGAATAAAATCGTTTAGATCTAAAAATAACTGAAAATCGTTCGGACGTGCAGCAGGACAAAAAGTCAGCCCTTTCGCAAGTAAATTAGTTTCATTTTCGGAAAGTATATAGCTAGATAAATTGAAAATTTTTATAATTTCTTTTTTTGTTATTAATTTTTCTGTCTTTGAGATAATTGTAGAGGTGGGTTGGCGTTTTCTCTGACCTCCTCTGCAACCTCTGGGTTTTCCTTTCTTTTTATGGATTGTGTTCGATTTGATGTCTTTATGAGGGGGTAATACTGAGTGATCGTGCGTAAGCGTACATCCAAATTGGCATTGCACGCTAGAGTGGCATCTGTAGTGGGAGGGCAATTGTAAAAAGAAGATGAGGAGGTGGAAGCAGGAGTAGAACTCCCTGGGGTGTCAAACGTATCGTATTGTGAGCTATCAATAAGTGTGGAACTCATGTCAGACATAGAAACCTCGTGCACCGTGAGAAGGGAGGGATCAATGGAGCAGTCGAGAGAATTACAAGGCTGCCCAACATAGAGACCCCCCCACTGCCCCGGAACCCGGGTCCAACCCATGACAAGGATCCAAAAAAGTGAGAGGAGGAAGCAAAGGACAGACCATGTTAGGTGCTGGTCTGTCTAATGATAAGAGAGTATTAGTGGTAGTGTTATTAAGCACATTAGTGTTAGAATTAGCAGGAGTAATACGTGTACTGGTAATGATTTTTTGGCTACAACTTGCATTAGTATTAGCAGTAGACATAAAAGATTTATTCGCTGATGATTTGGTTTCAGAAGTGATTTGATTTTTCTTGTTATTAGAATTTTTTAGATTAGAGTGTTGGGAATTACTACGAGCTGAATTTACTATAGTTCTGCTGTGTTCAAATTTTCTGTCAGTCCCCAAGGGAGTGACAGACGATGTTTTAGGAATGGAATTAATTGGGTTTTCCTGTTTTTTAGAGGATAAAGTGTTATTAGACATTTGTTTCTGAGGATTATATCTTGGCCATTTATGTATTTGGCCACACATGTAATCCTGTTTGTCACGATTGAACTTATGTACTTTTTTATTTATGGTTTCTATCTCCAATTTTTGTAATCTATTAGATAGAAGTCCTTCAAGTTTATGATATTCAGAATAACCCGAAAAGGTTGCCAGAGTATTTTTAATGGACCTAGCTTTGTCCCGATAATAGAGGACTAATGTATTTCTTTTGTCCAGGAGACGAGTGACAAGTCCCCTTGAACAATTTTCCGTAAATTCATCCCACTCTTTAGTAAAAAGAGGATCCTCAGGAAAGGAGGATTCAAAGGGTAATCTCAGACCCCTCGGGGTGAAACTATCATTAAGATATCTTTGTAAAAATAAAACATCTAAATTGTGCTGCAATTCAGACTTACAACAACTTTCATAATCATTAAAGAGAGCCGTCAATTTACTAAGATCGTCCTCTGTGAGGGCTCCCGGAACAAAGCCACCAGGTGGTGCAGGGTTAATTTTTACTGCACCTAAGAGTTGGCTGATCAGGGAGTTCCTAACATGGTCACGATCAGGAAAATACTCCATGTCCGAGCAAGGAGAGCAATAGAAAAAAATATATATAATAATATGAAAAATAAATGAGAAATAAAAATATGATGGTTATCGACAATGAATGATAAATAAAAAGTGAATAAAATAAAATAAAATAGAATGACAAAGAAAAATATTAAAAAAATAAAATAAAATAAGAAAAAAAATAATAAAATTTTTTTTTATAAAAATAAATAAATAAATAAATAAAAAAGAAATAATAAAATCAAAGAAAAGAAATCGGTTACGAGTCTATAAAGGAGAAAAATAATAATGAGATAGCAAAAGGAGGTGACTAGTGACATGGACTGTGGTGCCTAACCTGGTCTCAATCACTGTTTCTGTATGTGACAGAGAATTTGACTGGCTTATTTAGTTACTGAACTGAGCCACACAGCCAGGCCACTGACTCGGAGTGAAAAGCATACTTTCTGCTGTGCTGACACAGCAGAAGCACAGAATTCTGGTGTCTGTAAGACGAATGCTATCCATGCAGTTGTTAAAAATAAGATCTAATAGCTATTGCATTTATTTCACATTTGAAAGGCAATAAAATAAATATATATTTTAACTGTGCTCTATATTGACAGTAAATATGAATTCATAATACTCCAACCAAAGTTTTTCTCTTTTAGCTTCCTCGTGCTGTCAGCACTCAGACTCTGAGTGGAGCTGGTCTCCTCAAGATGTTCAATAGAGCTACTGATGCTGTTAACAAAATGACCATCAAGATGAATGAATCTGATGTGGTAAGTACTAAAAGCAGCATAGCTGAAATACTGCAGCTCAGCTCTCACTTGAAGTGACTGTAAGATGAGCTTCAGTAACCCAGCACAGCCAGCAGAGAATGGAGCCATCAGCCTCGGAATCGGATCTGTGTATGGCTCTGGCAAACTGCTGTTTTTTAAGGGGTCATATCCAACCCATCTAAAATATTGATTACCTATCCTGAGAATAGACTATTAATATGTTGTTTATAAAAAAAAAAAATCTTTAATACCTTAGTTTTGGCTTGGGGACCACTGAGACACATGCTAGATTGCTTGATGCTAAATGTTATGGGTACCCTTGGCACAGTTCTATCACCATTGAATACTGTGTTAGCAATTCCACTGCATTTTAGAATCAGAAGGAAGAACACTTTATTATTTGTACGGTGCACTAACACCACCTAGTGGTGTTAATGGTTGTTGCTCTTTCCAGCATGTTACATAGGCTGGATTCATGTCACGTTTGGGGAGTGCATTGGAAGTATATCTTATATTACTGGCAAAACAGTATCTTGGCGTATACATCAGCTGACATAAAAGTACCACTTTTTTTTTATTTACTGGTGACTACATTTGGTTTTCCATTCTACTTCATTATTTTTATTTGGAGGACCAATTTTGTGATCTGCTGAGATATTGAGTTCCATAAAATAAATGCATACACTGGAGAAATGGAACGAATGTTACCAATAGTCTACATTTGGTCCATTTAAGTGATTGAGCATGTCACGCTATACCCCAGTATACCTTACATGTACTCTGCAGATATGATTTGAATCTATACTGAAATATATATTTAACCCCCCCTAAGGACCAAGCCCATTTTCACCTTAAGCACCAGAGCATTTTTTGCACATCTGACCACTGTGACTTTAAGCATAAATAACTCTGGGATGCGTTTACTTATGAATTTGATTCCAAGATTGTTTTTTCGTGACTTATTCTACTTTAATACAGTGGTAAATTTTCGTCGATACTTGCATCATTTCATGAAAAATTAGTAAATTTTTCATTTTTTAACTTTGAAGCTCTCTGCTTGTAAGGAAAACAGACATTCCAAATAAATATATATATTGATTCGATTATACAATATGTCTACTTAATGTTTGCATCATATAATTGACGTGTTTTCACTTTTGGAAGACCTCAGAGGGCTTCAAAGTTCAGCAGCAGTTTTCCAATCTTTCGCAAAATTTTTTAAATCGGAATTTTTCAGGATTTGAAGGGCCTTCAGAATTTTTCAGGATTTTGAAGGGCCTTCATATTAGAAATGCCCCATAAATGACCCCATTATAAAAACTGCACCCCTCAAAGTATTCAAAATGACATTCAGTAAGTGTGTTAACCCATAGGTTTTTCACAGGAATAACAGTAAAATGAAGGAGAAAATTCTCTGTGAGGGGTGTATTTTCCAAAACAGGGTCACATGTGTTGGGGGGGGTCCACTATTCTGGCACCATGGGGGCTTTGTAAACGCTCATGGCTTTCAATTTCAACACATTCTCTCTCTAAAAGCCCAATGGCACTCCTTCTCTTCTGAGCATTGTAGTTTGCCCACAGAGCACTTCTTTTTATCCTTTTACCGCTTGTGAAAATTAAAAGTATGGGGCAACACCAGCATGTTAGTGAAATTTTTTTTTTAAATGTCACTAACATGCTAGTGTAGACCTCCTTTTACCCCTTATGAAAAGGTAAGGACCCCCAAAATTTTTAACGCAGTTTCTCCCAAGTACGGAAATTCCCCATATGTGGCACTTAAAGGAGAACTCCAGAATATAAAAATTGTCCCCCATACTGCCGGCAGTAAAAAAAAATAAAGATGTACATACCTTCCTTCGCTCCACCGGGGCCTCCGGTAACCGACTCCGGTCTCCGCCACGATCCTCTTCCTGGTTGCCGGTGGTCGGAGATTCTTACTGCGCTCAGACAATCATCAGCCGCAGTGAAGTCCCGACTCGGCTGGCGATAGGCTGAGCGGCAGTGTGACGTTTTCGGCCCCGGCAGCAGGTGCCGGTGAAGTGAAGAATTTTGTGTCCTGAAGCGTTCTCACAATGCCGCTCAGCCTATCGCCGGCCGAGTCGGACTTCGCTGCGGCTGGTGATTGCCTGAGTGCAGTATGATTCTCCGACCACCGGCAACCAGGAAGAGGATCGTGCCGGAGACCGGAGCCGGTTACAGCAAGCACTAGCTCTCTTTCTGCTAGTACTTGCTCCCTATAGCCCAATGCACGCGGCATAATGCTGTATTGGAATCATCTGGCGGCCCGGTCTCCTACTGCTGTGATGCAATGCGGGGCGGCCAGATAATTTCGCTACAGCATTACGCCGTGCATTGGGCTATAGGGAGCAAGTACTAGCAGAAAGAGAGCTAGTGCTTGCTGTAAGTGCTGGCTGCCCGCATCACCGGAGTGCATAGATGAATGGGCGCCGTTTATTCTTTTACGGTACAGTACAGTAATAAGGGCTCTCAATGCTGTGACCTGTGGACCAATCACACAGCGTCCCCAGCACTGACATACAGGGGATAGGCATGGCAGCTGCGGGCATAGCCACGCCTATCCGACTGTTGCTGGCTATCGTTAAAAGCATTTTTTAGCATCATTAAAGCTCCTAGAAAGCAGCAAAAGGTATGATTTAACTGTTATTTCTAACAACTTTGTCAAGCTGGGGCTGGTTTATGGGGGTTAAAACTCATGACAGTTGCGCTTTAATGTAGTAGCTTTGTTTAATGGTGCAGAACAAGACCAGTTGTTAAAGTGGGTGTTAATGTCCTTTTCTGCGGACGTATTCAATTTCTGTAAGCCAGGTTGGACCTGGAATACATATGCGACATTTAAATGGAGATTCAACTTTTTTTCTTCATAAATAGCGACTATCGCATTTGATAAATACATGACCACTGCAAAGTAAAAAAAAAAAAAAAATTTTGGGAATAAGCAAAAATCAAAGCATGTATAGAAAAGTCACACATGCGCAAGTACTTGCAACTTTTTTATGCAAAAAAAATAATCTACTACGGAGCTTGATAAATCTCCTTCAAAAAATTTCAAATGCCACAATTGCAAATTTTTGGTCACATCATGTCCCAGAAAAAAACTTAATTGAAAGTGATCAAAAAGTCATATATACACAATGATGGTACCATTTAAATCTACAGCTCATGGGGCATGGCTTGGAGGTTGAGATGAGCGGTCGCACGCTGTGCTCTTGCTAAGAACCTGCTTTTTACTTATCCTGAGCCGAATACTGGAGTCCCTGATGCCGGTAACCCGTTCTAGGTTCAGAAATATGGCCCCTAAAACTCTCACCAATCTCTCACCGATCTCACCAAAGGGACCGAACAGCGGTCAACAAGCACAATATTACGTCCGCTCAGACAAACAAGATGGCGCCGGGCAGGCCGAAGCACATTCCTCTACCTCATCTGCTGCTGCGCAGGAGGCTTCCTCGCTGGAAGAACTGCAGGACTCACCCGAACCGACCCTGAAAAAGGTGAGCGATACCCTGCTTCAGGCTATCCATGCCTGCAATACCTCCCTGACTGGGAAGATGGAGGAAGTAAAGATAGATGTGGGCCTATTGAGACAAGATCTCCAGAACCTTCGAGACCCGGTCACTGAAACACAGATGCGGATCTCCAAAATCGAGGACACTATTGCCCCCCTGCCTGCCTCCCTCACCACCATGCAAGAACAGCTTGAACTGGCCAGACAAAAGAACGATGATTTGGAGAATAGACTGGGCCGGAATAACATTAGGGTGATCGAACGCGCACATCGTGTACCCTCCAGAACACCCATACCAGGGGCGCCGCCGCATCCGCTTTTAGCCAGGCTCCTGAACTGCAACGACCACGACTTGATTCTCCGCTCTGTGCGGAGATTGCCAGAGAGTACCTTCAATGCTAGCAGGGTCTCCATATTCCCGGACTTCTCCTCTGACTTACTACGTGGCAGAGCTACTTTCACGTCTATCAAAGCCCGGCTGAGAGAGAAGGGGGTCCCTTACTCCATGGCATGCCCCGCCCGCTTGCGGGTGTTGACTGAGACAGAGCTATTTTCTTTACTACTCCTCAAGAGGCAGACGACTGGCTGAATAGAAGACTGATGTGATGTGCCTGCTACTCTCTGCTGCAGAACCATGAAGCCTACACTGCGTGACCCTCTATGGAAGCCTCACAGTGGATGCCCTTGTTTGGATGTGCTCCTGCGTGATTCCTTTGCTGATCCTGTTTGCAGCTGTTGGACTCAGTTGAGACGACTATTGCCTTTTCGGAATGTTTGAACCTGAACTGGTCAGGTATGGAGTTTGCAATGCCTGGCTGCCCACACCCTATCCTTTGGCCCACCTCACTTTAAATCTGGACCCTCTCCCCTTCTTGGTTGGGTGGGCTCACCTTACCCCCCTGACCTCCTGTGGACCTCTGATGGGCTGTACAGCATGTATGGTATTTGCTCTCTTCCGTTCACTTTGGGCCACGGGACGTGGCAGGGGTGCCCTCTGTCCCCACTTCTGTTCGCGGTGGCAGTGGAGCCCCTTGCTTTGCGTATTTGGCTGGACCCTGATTACCTTGGAATGTCACTGGGAGTGTAGAGCGTATTGGGCTGTACGCTGATGGTACGATTTTATTTCTATCCAACCCTGAACTAACATTACCTCATGCTATTAGGTTGTTGGACAGGTTTGGTTATTTTTCTCGGCTGTTCATTAATTGGACAAAATTGGCTATTATGCCGTTGTTAGACAAACCCTGGCCCTCAGTTATGTGTGGACTTCCAATGGTGACACAGTTCAAGTATCTGGGGGTGTATATCAATAGAAACTCCTCGTTGGACTTGGCCTCCAATATTCTTTCCCTCTTGCCATATGTTTCAAATATGGGGGATGTTGCCTCTCACAGTCTCTGGCCATATTAACCTTTTAAAACTTATCATCCTACCTAAATGTCTCTATTCCTTAGAACATGCCTCTGTTCCAGTGCCTAAATATTTTTTATCCACATTGCACTCCCTTTTATCCCCCTTCATATGGGGTCCCAATAGACCTAAAATTCGCCTAAGTTATTTATTTATTTATTTTTTACTGTAATTTTTATTAAAGATTTTCACAAAAGAAAACAGGAGTTCACCAAAACGCAATCAAAGCTGAATCCGGGACGCAGCCCAGTACAATCACAACAGAGGCAAATGACAATCCAAGATAGAGACCAGGGCATGCAGAAACAATTGTAGATCAGAACGACTAGCCCCGACCTCAGATAAACCATCAAACCGGAGCAAATGTATATAAAATAAGGAGTTATATAGCTAAATACTCAAAGGAGAGAACTGGAAAACTCTCAAACATGAAGGACTGAGGGAGGAGACAAGAACAAAGACAGAAAGGAGACAGACAACAAATCACAAACACAGTAGGGGGAAGTAAGGAAGAAAGGGAAGGAGAGGGGGGGGGAGGGAGAAGATTTCAGTATCGCCTCAAGGAGGTTGCCTGTCAGAGAGACGGTCCCACGGTTCCCAAACTGAAAGGAAGGCAGGGATAGTATTATTCAAAGAGGCGGTGAGATATTCTAAAGAGCATATTTCACGTAAACGGGGAGAGTAGGTATGATTCAGAGGGAGGAAGAGTCCTCTTCCAACATTTAGCAACAAGTGTCTTAGCTGCCAAAAATATGTGCATAGCCAGTTTAAACAGCTTCTTGGGTAGAGCAGAGTGTCAAAGGTGCAAAAGGTAGACCTAAGGTTCCGGAGGGACCGATACTCCAAGAACATCAGAAAGTAAGCGACTCACCACAGGGATGTGGAATTCCTATCGCCCGACGCCCGGGACAAGCAGTTTCGGGCGCCGTGCAGGTGAATTTGTCCGGCCCTTAGCCCGGCTTCGGGCAAGCAGGGCCGGACCTGACAAGCGCAGCGGCGATCTGCAGTCTGTATGGAGCGGGCACCCGACTCCTGCCTGCTCCATACTCTGCAGCCCCCGGCTGTAAAAAACTGTGTCCTCCGAAGCAGAGCAGGGGAGATGAGAAGCTGTGTATTTGTCTTCTCTCCCCTGCTCTGCAGATCTGCGGGGGGAGATGAGGGGGCGTGGCTTCTTGCTCCCCGTGCAGACCTGCATCCTCTGCCTTCGCTCCCCCAGTTCTAGCTTCAGAGAGCTGGCGGGAGGAGCGGACGCACGTCTGCATGGGGAGACTGCATGCGGCACTCACAGGGGAGTATGGAGCGGGCGTCGGATTCCTGCCCGCTCCATACTCTGCAGCCCCCGGCTGTTCTCAGTAGCCGGGGGCCACCGCTAATAGCCAGCATGCGGCGATCGCCGCGGCTGGCTATTAACCCTTTAGATCACCGCTGTCAAAGCTGACAGCGACGTCTAAAGGGACATGTGAATTCTCCCTGGTGGGCTAGTGGGGTGGATCGCCCCCCCCAACAGTGCGATCGCAGGGGGGCGATCCACTATAGAGGTAGCCGGAGGGCTTACTTCTGCTTCCTGCTGTCCCGCTCTGTCATTGATAGAGCCTGGCTGGACCAGGCTCTATCAATGGATCACAGAGCACACAGATTAATTGAGTTCAATAGAACTCTATTCATCTGTCTGAGGAATCTAATGATTCCTCATAAGTCTAATAAAGTGTAAAAAATAAAAAAATAAAAAAATGTTTTAATAAAAGTTTGAAAGACACACATTAGCCCAGTGGTCTTCAGACTGTGGCCCTCCAGATGTTACAAAACTACAATTCCCAGCATGCCATGACAGCTGTTGACTGTCCGGGCATGCTGGGAGTTGTAGTTTTGCAACATCTGGAGGGCCACAGTTTGAAGACCGCTGCATTAACCCCCTCCATGTTAAAAGTTCAAATCACCCCCTTTTCCTATATAAAAAACATGTAAACATAATAAAAATAAACATATTTGATATCGCTTTGTGTGTAATTGTACAACCTATTAAAATATAACATTATGTATCCCATACGGTAAATGTAAAAAAAATACCCAACCACAGATTTGCAATTTTTATAATATCCCAGAAAAAAAAAGTTAAAAAGCAATTAATGAGCCCTCATACAGCCTGGTATGCGGAAAAAAAATAAAGCTACAGGGATTAAAAAATGGCAATTAAAATAATTTGAAAAAGTTCAGAATTAGTAAAACATTATGTAAACTATACAAATCTGGTATTGCTGTAATCAGGCGCCTAAAGTATAAAACTAACATGTTACCTCAACCACAAGGAAAATGGCGCAGAAAAGAAAACCACCAAATCTGCAAAATTATCTTTACTATTTCAATTTCACTTCCCTTAATATATATATATTTTTGTTCAGAGAATATGTTATTGAAAAATTAAAAGGCATCATTATAGTAGGGAGTTATGACTATTATAGGGCGAGGAGGAAAAAATTAGAGTGTTAAAGCGAAAATTGGTCCGGACAAGTGGATCGTCATGAGGGACAAGTAGGTTTTGCTCCATTTTAGTCCCGTGGACAAGTAGTTTTTTATAAAATTTCCACACCCCTGCACCAACTCCCAATACCCAAACCCACCCCACAACGCCAGCACTGGGGGGGGGGGGGGGAGAATATCTGGATTCAGCCTATTCAATAACTCTGGGGTATGGTACCAACCCATAATCAGTTTGTATTGAGTCTCCTTATAGGCAGTACATATGGATGCCCTAGAGGCCAGTTCCCATATTATTTTACATTGAGGAAGAGTGATAGCAAAATTAAGCGCTTCCTCCCAACGAGTCATATATCGGCGAGATACCTGGACTCCCCCCAGAGGTTGGATAAGCAACAACGTCCTAAGTTAGATGCCGGAATGTCCCTTCCTGATTTTTACCTTTTTCTACCTGGCCGGCCAACTCTGCTACATTTGTCAGTGGCTATTGGACTCCCCAATGCCTGACGCGGAGCAGTCTCTTTCTAGATATGTCCCTAATCTTTCCCCGAGACTCATACTGGAGAGTGTGACCATGGGAGGTGGAACTTTTTTGCCTCTCCACAAAATAGCTATCCAGGTTTGGAGGGCTGCCAAGTCTGTGCACAACTACACTGATATACCCTCTTATACTCCCATTTGGCATAACCCGAATTTCACACATTTAGATGGTAATCTTGATCCTATTTTTTGGCAGAACGCTGGGGTGCGGGCCATAGAACACCTATTTTCAGATAATGTGTTGAGATTGTTTGAGCAATTACAGACGGAGTATGATATCCCTAGGTGCTGCTTCTTTAAATACCTGCAGTTACGCCATGCCCTTAAAGGAGTAGTCCAGTGGTGACTCAGTGGTTTACAACTTATCCCCTATCTTAAGGATAGGGGATAAGTTGCAGATCGCGGGGGGTCCGACCCCTGGGGGCCCCTGCGATCTCCTGTACGGAGCCCCGACAGCCCGCGGGAAGGGGGCGTGTCGACCTCCGCACGAAGCGGCGGCCGACACGCCCCCTCAATACAACTCTTCGGCAATCTCCGGCTCTGCCATTGAGATGTATTGAGGGGGCGTGTCGGCCGCCGCCTCGTGCGGGGGTCGACACCCACTATCTCGGAAGAGAGAGGGGGCCCCGTACAGAGAGATCGCAGGGGGCCCCAGCGGTCGGACCCCCCGCGATCTCAAACTTATCCCCTATCCTTAGGATAGGGGATAAGTTTTTCACCACTGGACTACCCCTTTAATGTCCAGTTCCCGGTGATCAGGGTCCTGAAGTCCCAGGGTCCACGAGGTCTTGTGTCCATCCTATATACGCATCTTATACAAGCCAAGAACTCATGTATACCCTTACATGCAAAATAATATTGGCAATCGTATATCCCTACTCTTACTGACGATGACTGGGAGGAGATTCTTTCTTTTCATATGCTAGCTTCCCCGGCTGCCAACAACAAACTCATTCAATTGAACATTATACATTATAGCTTTGTCACACCTATTAGATAGAAAAGAATCGGTAGGTCTACCTCTGACGCATGTCACCGCTGCGGTGCTACTAGGGCAGACTTCTGGCACCTCCTCTGGGCGTGCCCTTACATTGGAGATTTTTGGACTGCCATTCTTAGCTGCCATTGTACAACCCTCCCCTCCGTTGGACCCTCTGGTCTGTATATTCAGAGTTATGGATGAGGAATTGTGGCCTCACCACACTCTTGCCTTTTTATTGGAATTGTTGTTCTTGGCTAGGAAAGCTGTGGCCCTTTGCTGGATGAACCTGATATCCCCCACCATGTCTCAGTGGCGGGCCTTGATAAATTAAGTAATTCCTTTTTCCCACTTTGTATACAAGAACAGGAAATGTCCGGCTAAGTTCCTGCTGGTGTGGGGTGCATGGTGTCCTTCCCCTTTAACCCTCTGCACGTATTCCATAACTGATCATATGAACCCTTAACCCCTTAGGGACGCAGCCCTTTTTCACCTTAAGGACTTTTTCGCAATTCAGACCACCGTCGCTTTACGAATTAATAACGCGAAAACGCTTTTAACGAATATTCTGATTCTGAAATCGTTTTTTCGTGACATATTCGACTTTATTTTGGTGTTAAATTTTTGGCGTTACTTGCATCCTTTTTTGGTGAAAAATCCCCAAATTTCATGAAAATTTAGCATTTTTCTAACTTTGAAGCTCCCTACTTGTAAGGAAAATGGATATTCACAATAAATGTAATTTTTATTCACAAATACAATATGTCCACTTTATGTTGGCATCATAAAATGGACATATTTTTGCTTTTTGAAAAAATTAGAGGGCTTCAAAGTAGAGCAGCAATTTTCAAAAATGTCATGAAAATTGCTAAATCTGAAGGGACAGATGTTACAGAACTACAACTCGCAGCATGCCTGGGCAGTCCAGGCATGCTGAGATTTGTAGTTTGGCAACATCTGGAAGGCTACCGTTTTGGCACCACTGTAACAGTGGTCTCCAAACTGTGACCCTCCAGATGTTGCAAAACTACAACTCCCAGCATGCCCAGTTGCAGTTTGGCCTTCCTAGTGGTTGCCACAGTAAAGATCACTTTACTTTCACTTTCAATTCCCCCCAGACCCCCCCCCCCCCCCCCCCCCACTGTAGTTTCCCTACCTGACCCAGGATCCAGCAGTCTCCAGCGACGATCGGGGATCTCCAGGCATCTTCTCCTGCAGGGACCGGCCTCCATCTTCTTCCCACGATCCCCTCGACATCCAAGGGAGGGCAGAACAGGGGGTTGCCATGGTCCAACCCACTGTCCTGCTCTGACCAATGGCAGGGGATAGGAGGAGATCGCAGCTCTGCGACCTCACTGCTAGCCCTCAAGATGATCGGGGCTGTCCCTGACAGCTCCGATCATCGCTATTTTCCCGGGTGATCGGGTCACCAGAGACCCGATCAGCCTGGAATAGCAGAAAATCGCATGTCTGAATTGACATGCGGTTTTCTGCGATTGCCGACATTGGGGGGTCTCAGGACCCCCCTGGGCGATGTTTCGGGGTGCCTGCTGAATGATTTCAGCAGGCATCCCGATCCGGTCCCCAACCGGCTAGCGGCGGGGACCGGAATTCCCACGTGAGTATGCATACACCCCACGTCCTTAAGAACTCGGGATGCAGGGCGTATGCATACGCCCGGCGTTCTGAACAGGTTAAGATAGTTGGGGGCGGGGCCCCTATGTTATCTTATTTTGTTATATCTTATTTTGGCTTACTCTTCTTTATTATGACACTCCTCTGTATTTGAAATATACCTATGTCAGTGCCTGTCTGCTTCTTTTTCTTTTTAGCCTTCACCTTTCATTTATGTATTCATTTTTGATCACAATGGAGTGATGCTGGGACCTTTTGCTACCTATGGTGTAAGCTGCTATTCGCTGGCAATCACCTTATGCTTGTTACATTGTTACGATTACTACAGTTTACTATTTGTTCGGACCGTGTAGTCCTATGACTCCTTGACAGACCGATTTGTCTGCCTACCAATGCCTCTATTGTAGTGAACAGTTATATCTTTTTATGTGCAGATATTTTATGTGTGACTGCGTGGCTGATGGTTGTTACCTTTTCTATAAAAAATTTTAAAAAAATCTACAGCTCATGCTGCAAAAAATAAACCCTAACATAGCTCCGTAGGTGGAAAATTAAAGAAGCTGTAGGGGTCAGAGCATGGCATTAAACAAACTTTTTTTAATTTTTTTTTCAAGTTTTTCATTTTTTTTTTTACCTTTTTAAAATGAAAAATAAAATACCCAAATTTGGTATAATTGGAATCATACTGATCAATAGTATAAAGAAATTATTGCCCCACAAAATTGTGCAATTGAATATTTTTTTACATTTTTCCTTACATATATATATATATATTTTTTTTTTTCTGGCTCTGTAATACATTATATGATAAAACAAAGTGTGCCAATGAAAAGTACAACTTGGCCCACAAAAAAAAAGCCCTAATACAACTTTGTCAGTGGAAAAATAAAAATGTATGTGGGTCGTAGAATGTGAGGAGCAAAGAAAAGTGAGCCAAAAAAAAAAATCGCTGGGTCATGAAGGGGTTAATGACTGTTCAGAGTAATGAACAGTGAGAAAGGATTCTGCTTGTTCTGGGTGCAGTAATTGTGATTTTGAAGTTACTGCCTTTGTCTGTGTTGCCTTTTTACAAAGGCTTAAAATTCGAATTTGGGACATAATACTCCCCCTTTATAAAGCATTGGTACGGCCTCACCTGGAATATGCTGTTCAGTTTTGGGCACCAGTCCATAAAAGGGACACTGTGGAGCTGGAAAGGGTGAAGAGATGCACGACTAAACTAATATGGGGCATGGAACCTCTTAGCTATGAGGAGCGATTAAAGTAGTTAGAATTGTTTAGTCTTGAGAAGAGACTTTAAGGGGGGATATGATAAATGTATATAAGTATATTAATGGCCCATACAAAAAATATGGAGAAAAACTGTTCCAGGTTAAACCCCCCCCCCCCCGCATGCCTTCTTTACCATAAGAACTGTGAACTTATGGAACAGTCTACCTCAGGAGCTGGTCTCAGCAGGAAAAATTAACAGCTTTAAAACAGGGTTAGATACATTCCTGGAACAAAATAACATTAATGCTTATGAAGAAATATAAAATCCCATCCCTTCCCCAATATCACGCCACACCCCTATCCTTCAATCCCCTGGTTGGACTTGATGGACGTATGTCTTTTTTTCAACCATACTAACTATGTAACTATGAATTCATGAAGTTGTAAATTGACTTAGCTTGGATAGAATTGAATCAAACGTAATTTTTGTTTGTCATAGCTGTCATTAACAGAGTAAATATTTATATTCAATTGGTCTTATATGTATTTTCCAGTACCTTTCTTGTAAGATTATATACATAGATACTGTCATTTATTGTTTGTTTGTTTCTGTTTAGTGGTTTGAAGACAAGTTTCAAGAGGTGGAATGTGAAGAGCAACATCTTCGCAAACTTCATGCTGTTGTTGAGACTCTAGTAAACCACAGGAAAGGTATTTTATTGCACACATAAATAATTGTGTTGTTGTTGCATTTAATTTACCTAAAAAAAATTTAAAGGGTTACTCTCGTGCTCCAGCGTTCTGAAAATTTTGTTCACAAAGCTCGGAGCCAGAGGCCATGATCGTGACGTCATGGCCACGCCCCGCCCTCTCCATTCATGTCTATGGCCAACATGACATCACGAGGGGCGTGGCAGCGGAGTACCCCTTTAAGACATTTTCCCAGGCTTAAAAAAAATGGATAACCCATCCTTAGAAAAGCTGTCAATTTTAGATCAGTGGGGGTCTGACTCTCTGCACACCCACATGTCATTTGTTTAAAGTAGCCACTATGTCTGCTGTAGTAACCTATAATACTAGCCATAGCTACTGCCAAAAGTATGACGCTGCCTCTGGTAAAAGGTCACCCCAGTATCCCTTTGAAACGGCAGCTGGGGCTGTGTAAAGTCAGACCCCCACTGACATAATGATAGATTATTAACTTCCAAGATAATACCTTTAAATTTGAGGATGTAATCTCATGTCAATTTAATGAGTACCTATCATTTTGGTGCCAAATGTCCCAAAAATTCCCCTAAACATTCTTTTAACTTCTTTGCGATTGGTCTTATCCGTCATGGTGCAGCTAAGGGTGTATGGAGCAGGCTCCTGACTTGAGCAACCTCTAGCTGATCTCAGTAACTGGAGGCTGCCGCTAATAACCGACATGCGGCAATCGCTGTGGCTGGT
Source organism: Hyla sarda (assembly GCF_029499605.1). NCBI lineage: Eukaryota > Metazoa > Chordata > Amphibia > Anura > Hylidae > Hyla > Hyla sarda. The sequence continues at coordinate 166,925,015 of NC_079192.1, forward strand.
AGCCAGAAAATCTTCTGTTCTGGCAGACGGAGCACGTACCTGAGCCTCTATGACTGCTGAAAACTCCCCAATAGTGTCAATCCCTATATAAATTAACCCCTTCCATAATAAAATTTTAAATCACCCCCTTTTCCATTTTTTTTTAAATAAAAAAATGTAAACTAAAGAAAAACAAACATCGAAGACGTCCTTTGATGACTTATTATCCTCAGAACTCCCCTTTCACACTTTGTCCTGTCTCTACAGACACCTAAGGCGGAAGGGTAGTAATGCGGTAGTCTCCTCCCTATATAGGTATTGGGAGGGAAAGTTAGGCAAAGATTCTCTGATGTTCTAGTTGGCTGTCCATTAGCTCAGCATTTCTGTACTGACTTGTTCGGTCTCCTAATACTACTTCACATCACACCAGACGATATTAAGCTATCACTCGCCATGCCTACCAAATTAGAATTAATACAACAACTGAAATGTTACATGTTTATGGACCAGGTTGAGGTGTCCAGAACGAGAGGAAAATTGGGCATGGCCTTCTTTAAAAAAATTAGACATTTTTGGTAGCCTTCCTTACTGACACTGAGATAACATGGGTAGTGGGCCCATTTACTGATATAAACTGGTACCTGACGAGGAGCTTGGCCGGCTCCTTAGGCCGCTTGCAAATTACCTGAGGCAGTGGGGATGTAGTTGACTCTCTACTATGCCTGCTGCCCTGTGTGGGGCCATTATTCAATCCCCATGACACCTGTCTGATTTGACTCATTCTGTTTCCATGACACTGACGTTGGATCATTCTAACAAAGGGATCAGGTCTTTACTCCAATAGTTAAAGATAAGAATGAGTGTTTTGGGGGAAGGGGAGGGGAGTTTGTGAGATTTGTTATTTGGTCCTGGTTCCTTTTCTTCTTTTTGGGACCCACCATTTACCATTAGCATTCCATATAGTTTGCATGATAGTGATTTTACTATTTTATTATGCTATGCAACTTTATCCCAGCTGTTGGGGGACTGTCCAACCGATGTTTGTTTTTCGCTGTAATGGTTAAAACTCAATTTAAATAAACATATATATATTTGGTTTTGCCCAGATGTGGAAATGTCTGAACTATTAACAAAACTTCACAGTGAATGGTATTAAATGTTTTGTTTTTTGCCTTTTTTTTTATCACATCCCATCCCATAAAAAATGTAATTAAAAAAAAAAACTGTTAAAAAGCTTGCGCAATACCAAAAAAGTGGCAATAAAAACTTAAGCCCACAGCCCGGCATACCGAAAAAAAAAAATAATAATAATATATATATGGGTCAGTATTTGGCAAAATATGTAAAAAGTTTCTAATTTTTTAATAGTAGTAAGAAAAAAAGACAAACTATACAAATTGGGTATTTTTTTTTTTTAAACATGCCACCCTAAAGAATCAAGATTCCATGTCAGTAACGACAACAAGACAACAAATTAGCAAAATTTGGGGTTTTTTTGTCTTTAATTTTACCCCACAAATATTTTTTCGTATATGTTATGAAAAAATAAAAGAAGTCATTGCAAAGTACAATTGGTCCCGCAAAAACAAGCCCTTACATGGGTGTGTAACAGGGATGTGGAAATTTAATAAAAAACTACTTGTCCTTGGGGCTAAAATGGAGCAAAATCTACTTATCCCTCATGACGATCCACTTGTCCGGGCCAATTTTTGCTTTTACACTCTCGTTTTTTTCCTCCTCGCCCTATAATAGCCATAACTACGTACGGTACTATAATGATACCTTTAAATTTTTCAATAACATATTCTCTGAAACAAAAAATATATATATATAATCAGTGAAGTGAAATTGAAATAGTAAAGGATAATTTTGCTAACTTGGTGGTTTTCTTTTCTACACCATTTACCTTGTGGTTGAGATATGTTGAGACATGTTGTTTTGATACTTTAGACCGGCCTGATTACAGCAATACAAGATTTGTATAGTTTCCGTCATGTTTGAACTTTTTCAAAAAAATTTAATTTCCATTTTTTGACCCCTGTAGCTTTAACAAAAAAAATTATTATTGCATACCAGGCTGTATGAGGGCTCAAATTTTTTTTGCTCCATAATCAGTTTTTTGTATCGGTACCATTTTGGTACTGATCTGACTTTTTAATCGCTTTTTAACTTTTTTTTCTGGGATATGATAGAAATTGCAATTCTGTGATTTGGTATTTTTTTTTATTTTTTTTTTACATTTACGTAATTTACCGTATGGGATTTTAATAGTTTGTACAATTACGCACGCAGTGATACTAAATATGTTTATTATGTTTACATGTTTTATATAGGAAAAGGTGGGGATTTTAACTTTTAACATGGAAGGGGTTAATGTGCGTCTTTTAAACTTTTATTAATACTTTATTTATTTAATTTTTTACACTTAGACTTTTAGGAGGAATAATTAGATTCCTCATACAGATCAATTGAGTTCTATTGAACTCCATTGATGTGTGCTTTGTGATCCATTGATAGAGCCTAGTTCAGCCAGGCTCTATCAATGACAGAGCCATGGGACAGCAGGGAACAGAGGTAAGCCCTCCGGCGATCCAGCCAACCAGGGAGCATTCACATGTCCCTTTTAAGATGCCACTTTCAGCTTTGACAGCGACAATCTAAAGCAGACCTGGGCATTGTACGTGCCTGCGGGCCACATACGGCCCTTTGATTGGCTCTGACCGGGCCACGCTCACTGTCGAGCCATACAATGCGCTGGTCTGCACCATCAGCCTGTGACAGGGAGAGCCCGTACAGTGCTGATGGGCAGAAGAAGGGAGCGTGCACTCTCTCCCCTCCCCCGCCTCCTCTCTGCTGTGCAGTCGTAGAACCTCGGAAGGCAGAGGAGGGGAGGGAGATGAGGAGGAGAGGCCGTGTATCCTGTCTGCTCCGCCCCTTCCCCTCAGCTCTAAACTTCAGCCGAGTGAGTGTGTGTGTGTGTGTGTTTATATGTGTCTGTGTTGTCTGTGTGTGTTTATGTGTATCTATGTGTATGTGTGTGTTTATATGTGTATCTATGTGTATGTGTGTGTTTATATGTGTATCTTTGTGTATGTGTGTGTTTATATGTGTATCTTTGTGTATGTGTGTGTTTATATGTGTATCTTTGTGTATGTGTGTGTTTATATGTGTATCTTTGTGTATGTGTGTGTTTATATGTGTATCTTTGTGTATGTGTGTGTTTATATGTGTATCTTTGTGTATGTGTGTGTTTATATGTGTATCTTTGTGTATGTGTGTGTTTATATGTGTATCTTTGTGTATGTGTGTGTTTATATGTGTAACTTTGTGTATGTGTGTGTTTATATGTGTATCTTTGTGTATGTGTGTGTTTATATGTGTATCTTTGTGTATGTGTGTGTTTATATGTGTATCTTTGTGTATGTGTGTGTTTATATGTGTATCTTTGTGTATGTGTGTGTTTATATGTGTATCTTTGTGTATGTGTGTGTTTATATGTGTGAGACAGTGTACGGGGCGAGCTGCCTCATGTGGGGGAAAACTGTGGTAATCTGGGGGACATCTATGCTGCCTAATCTGGGGGACATCTATGCTGCCTAATCTGGGGGAAAACTATGCTGCCTAATCTGGGTGACATCTATGCTGCCTAATCTGGGGGAAAACTATGCTCCTAATCTGGGGGGAAACTATGCTCCTAATCTGGGGGGAAACCTACCCGGCCCTCCACAATATTTTTAGTTTCTCATGTGGCCCCATGGAAAAAATAATTGCCCACCCCTGATCTAAAGGGTTAATAGCCAGCTGTGGCTTGGCTATTAGCAGCGCCCCCCGGCTACTGAAATTGGCTGAGGGCTGCATAGTATAGAGTTGAGGGCTGCATAGTATGGTTTGGAGCCCGCTCCATACAGACTGCTGAGCACCTCCGCGCTTGTCAGGTCCGGCCCTGCTTGCCTGAAGCCGGGCTAAGGGCCAGAAAAATTCACCTGCCCGGCGCCCGGTACTACATGTCCCGGGCGTCGGGCAATAGGAATTACACATCCCTGGTGTAAATTTAAAAACAAAAGAGAGAAAAAAAAGTTGTGGCTTTTTTGGCAAAGAGGACAAACGAAAGTTGAAAAAATGTTTTTGCTTGGTCTTGAAGGAGTTAAAAAGGTTGTCCAAGCGTACTCTACTGGCCGATCGATTGTGCATGAAAAGATGCAGCTGCAGCCTGGTGATTAGGATTCCAAGTAAACTGTCCAACACCCAGTGAGCATCATGCATGTATCCTATTCAGTCAGACAGGACAGTGTGCTTGGACAATTTTTTATACACTGGTATTGGTGCTGGAGCTCGGCATTACCTCTTTATTCTGTCTGTAGAGTGAATGCAGAGTCATAGGATTCTCATTGTTCATTCAAAATGTGGACATTGACAAATGTGCAACTATACAGGGTAGAGAGGGGTTTTGGAAACTTTTACATAGGTATGCCTATAAACCTAGTTCTTATGGTATTGTCATATATATTGATGAAATTCTTAATATTTATTGTCTGATTTCTTTGGCAGAACTTGCTGTGAATACTGCTCAGTTTGCCAAAAGCCTGGCTATGCTTGGGAGCTCAGAGGATAATACTGCACTTTCTCGTGCCCTCTCCCAGCTAGCAGAAGTAGAAGAGAAGATAGAACAACTACACCAGGAACAAGCTAATAGTGACTTTTACCTTCTGGCTGAGCTGCTGGCTGACTATATTCGTATCCTGTCTGCAGTCAGGGTCAGTGGACATAACTTAATAAGAGCCATATTAAGTCTGGCACATTTAGTTTTCTGTACTCTTAGCCAACCACAAGACCATATGAAAAATGTAGCACCCTGAAAAGATGTGCAAAATGCGTCACTCAATTTCTGTGTTGGTGACATATTTGTTGTCTGCATATATCATATAGACATCTTCAAAGAAAACCAACTTTTTTAAGATAGTTTAGGGATGAAAATTGTACCTGTACAGGGATTTCTTACAAATATGCTCTCCTTTTACCTTCTTATCAGGAAAGTGGGCACCCTCATACAGCAGCACAAGAATGGTGTACAATAAACCTACAGATTAGAAATTTCCATAAAATAACATTACCACAGTAATATGGCTGGCTCTGTACTGCAGGAAACTGTTATGGACTCCCAACAGGTTTAGAACACAATACTGTTAGGGTCTCTAGTCAGTAGTATCAAAGAAAGTTATTGATGGTCACCTTATATCTGAGGCACATTCCTTAGGCCTCATGTTGTCAGCAGAGCATGGTACTGTCTTTAAGTGGTGCATGAAAACAATAAGTACCCAGCTTGCATTATGGAAATGTATACCCCTATGAATCACTCATTGTATTCAGAATATATTGACACTTTGCTATGTGTGCTATGTCTGCTTATAGTTTTTTGCTTTTTAAGTAATCTCTTTGGCTACTTGCTTGCTATTTTCTGTGAATTAAAGAATCCCTAATAAGGCTTACTGTGATAAGAAGCTGGCAAAGACCACAGCTTGCCAGATAGGTGTGTCACTGCTGTGCTGTCTTGCTGCACAAGGCTGAGATACAAGGCGGGAATACAAACTGTTAAAACATTTACATTTAATTGTGTAAATTATATGTCCTTATTACACACCATGTCTCTGCCCCACCGTGCATGGCAAGTACTAGAGATTTGGTAGACCAAAAATGCCATTTTAGACCAATTTTTGCCAATCAAAACAATCAGCAAGTTTTCATGACTCGAATTTGATGAATGCTAAGTGATGGAAAGATATCTGTGCAATAACAGGCTGCGCTGAATATTTTCCTCTTTGTTGCGTGCTGTAGTTGGAAAGTTGTTGTTGACAAATGCAGATCTGCACCCTCCAGAAATGGAGGCAAGACCAGACCAGACCAAGGGCCATGACATGCATTGATCAGTGATTTGTCATTTAAATTGATATTGTCCAAGATGACAACCTTTACAGATCTACCATAAATGATAGGACATTTAGGGAGTGGCCATGTGAAATCCCATAGTATGGCCACCTTTATTATAGAAGATGTGTGTGTTCATGTGTAACTGGCAGGTTAAGTAAAGGCTGTAGTTTAGAAATGTCAAGTAAGATAGCATTTTAATCCATTCCTTCTGTGTATTTTAGTTGCTATTTATTAGAATATATTCATATTTGGGCAAGATAGATATGCAAACTTATTGTGTAGTACAGTCAATGCTTTACTACTTCAACTAATTCATCATGTCTACTACAGGGTGCGTTTGACCAACGCATGAAGTCCTGGCAGCGTTGGCAGGATGCCCAGTCAACCTTACAGAAAAAGAGGGAGAACGAAGCACGTCTGTTGTGGGCAAACAAGCCAGATAAATTACAGCAAGCAAAGGATGAAATCTCTGAGGTGATTGTGTGCTGGATATGTCTGTCTGAGGCTTTCAGACCACCTCTGGTGGCCACATGAAGGCTATAGTGGGCTGGCGTCCTCAGTCCAAGAGGGAGATGGGACCTCATGTATGACATGTCTTGTGGATGGATACTACGGTGCATATCCTGTGGATATGGCATAAATGTCCAATTGTGAATAAGCTTTTAAGTATGTGCAGATCCTTGCTGCTGTATTTGAAGGAGTACTCCAACAAAAACTTAGTAAGTAGAAGATCGCAGGGGGTCAGAGTTCTGGGGCTAGTGCTGGGGGGTATACCGGTTCATACCGAATACCGAAATTTTTGTCCTGCACGTTATGATTTTTTCCCATACCTTAATACCGGTTGGGCCCCTCCCCCTCGGGATTTAATTAATTATGAGCCCAGCGCTGCGCTGTCCCCACATCGGGGAACTAATCATATGTGACCCGCTAGCGCTGTTCTGCTTTTTCCCCCCAATTAATTATCAGCCCAGCGCTGTGCTGTCCCCATCGTGGAACTAATCACATGTCACCTGCAAGCGCTGCCCTCCTCGTCCTCCTGTCTGTTGCGGGCCGCCGGCGCTGGAACTCTGTACAGTACGCTGTATCCCTATGCCCGGGCTGCAAAAGATAAACAAAATAAACTTTAACTCACCTCTTGATGTTCTGGTACTGGCATCACCTGCTTCCTGGGGACGGGAACGACTGAAAGCAGTCTGCCTATCACCGGCCACAGCGATGTTCCGCCTCAGCCGGTGATAGGTTGAGCGCACTGTCATGTGTCTGCCCCTGCTGTTCTTGATGAGTGCAGGAGATTGCACCTGTGTAGTATAACCATGGTGACCGTACAGCTAAGAATATACAACTGTATGCGCAGGGAGGGAGAAGGAGGTATGGCTGTCCGGTCTATATTTGTGTGTGTGTGTGTGTGTATGTAGCAGTGTTGAGTGTGTGTGGTGTAGCAGAGTTGAGTGTGTGTGGTGTAGCAGAGTTGAGTGTGTGTGGTGTAGCAGAGTTGAGTGTGTGCGGTGTAGCAGAGTTGAGTGTGTGCGGTGTAGCAGAGTTGAGTGTGTGCGGTGTAGCAGAGTTGAGTGTGTGCGGTGTAGCAGAGTTGAGTGTGTGCGGTGTAGCAGAGTTGAGTGTGTGCGTGTGTATGTAGCAGAGTTGAGTGTGTGTGTGTGTGTGTCTGTAGCAGAGTTGAGTGTGTGTGTGTGTGTGTCTGTAGCAGTGCTGTGTGTGTGTCTGTAGCAGAGCTGTGTGTGTGTCTGTAGCAGAGCTGTGTGTGTGTCTGTAGCAGAGCTGAGTGTGTGTCTGTAGCAGTGCTGTGTGTGTCTGTAGCAGAGCTGTGTGTGTGTGTCTGTAGCTGTGCTGTGTGTGTGTGTCTGTAGCTGTGCTGTGTGTGTGTATGTAGCTGTGCTGTGTGTGCGTGTCTATAGCTGTGCTGTGTGTGCGTGTAGCAGAGCTGAGTGTGTCTGTAGCAGAGCTGAGTGTGTGTCTGTAGCTGTGCTGTGTGTGTGTGTATGGTGCTGTGTGTGTGTGTATGTAGCAGTGCTGTGTGTGTGTGTATGTAGCAGAGCTGTGTGTGTGTGTGTGTATGTAGCAGAGCTGTGTGTGTGTGTGTGTATGTAGCAGAGCTGTGTGTGTGTGTGTATGTAGCAGAGCTGTGTGTGTGTGTGTATGTAGCAGAGCTGTGTGTGTGTGTATGTAGCAGAGCTGTGTGTGTGTATGTAGCAGAGCTGTGTGTGTGTGTATGTAGCAGAGCTGTGTGTGTGTGTATGTAGCAGAGCTGTGTGTGTGTGTATGTAGCAGAGCTGTGTGTGTGTGTGTGTGTGTATGTAGCAGAGCTGTGTGTGTGTGTGTATGTAGCAGAGCTGTGTGTGTGTGTATGTAGCAGAGCTGTGTGTGTGTGTATGTAGCAGAGCTGTGTGTGTGTGTGTATGTAGCAGAGCTGTGTGTGTGTGTGTATGTAGCAGAGCTGTGTGTGTGTGTGTATGTAGCAGAGCTGTGTGTGTGGCAGAGCTGTGTGTATGTAGCAGAGCTGTGTGTATGTAGCAGAGCTGTGTGTATGTAGCAGAGCTGTGTGTGCGCGTGTCTGTAGCAGAGCTGTGTGTGCGCGTGTCTGTAGCAGAGCTGTGTGCGCGTGTCTGTAGCAGAGCTGTGTGCGCGTGTCTGTAGCAGAGCTGTGTGCGCGTGTCTGTAGCAGAGCTGTGTGCGCGTGTCTGTAGCAGAGCTGAGTGCGCGTGTCTGTAGCAGAGCTGTGTGTGTGTGTATGTAGCAGAGCTGTGTGTGTGTGTGTAGCAGAGCTGTGTGTGTGTGTGTGTAGCAGAGCTCTGTGTGTGTGTGTGTATGTAGCAGAGCTGTGTGTGTGTGTGTATGTAGCAGAGCTGTGTGTGTGTGTATGTAGCAGAGCTGTGTGTGTGTGTGTATGTAGCAGAGCTGTGTGTGTGTGTGTATGTAGCAGAGCTGTGTGTGTGTGTATGTAGCAGAGCTGTGTGTGTGTGTATGTAGCAGAGCTGTGTGTGTGTGTATGTAGCAGAGCTGTGTGTGTGTATGTATGTAGCAGAGCTGTGTGTGTGTGTATGTAGCAGAGCTGTGTGTGTGTATGTAGCAGAGCTGTGTGTGTGTATGTATGTAGCAGAGCTGTGTGTGTATGTATGTAGCAGAGCTGTGTGTGTGTGTATGTAGCAGAGCTGTGTGTGTGTGTGTAGCAGAGCTGTGTGTGTGTGTGTAGCAGAGCTGTGTGTGTAGCAGAGCTGTGTGTGTAGCAGAGCTGTGTGTGTATGTAGCAGAGCTGTGTGTGTGTATGTAGCAGAGCTGTGTGTGTGTGTGTGTAGCAGAGCTGTGTGTGTGTGTGTAGCAGAGCTGTGTGTGTGTGTGTAGCAGAGCTGTGTGTGTGTGTGTGTAGCAGAGCTCTGTGTGTGTGTATGTAGCAGAGCTGTGTGTGTGTGTGTATGTAGCAGAGCTGTGTGTGTGTGTGTATGTAGCAGAGCTGTGTGTGTGTGTATGTAGCAGAGCTGTGTGTGTGTGTGTATGTAGCAGAGCTGTGTGTGTGTGTATGTAGCAGAGCTGTGTGTGTGTGTATGTAGCAGAGCTGTGTGTGTATGTAGCAGAGCTGTGTGTGTGTGTATGTAGCAGAGCTGTGTGTGTGTGTATGTAGCAGAGCTGTGTGTGTGTATGTAGCAGAGCTGTGTGTGTGTGTGTATGTAGCAGAGCTGTGTGTGTGTGTGTATGTAGCAGAGCTGTGTGTGTGTGTGTATGTAGCAGAGCTGTGTGTGTGTGTGTATGTAGCAGAGCTGTGTGTGTGTGTGTATGTAGCAGAGCTGTGTGTGTGGCAGAGCTGTGTGTATGTAGCAGAGCTGTGTGTATGTAGCAGAGCTGTGTGTATGTAGCAGAGCTGTGTGTATGTAGCAGAGCTGTGTGTATGTAGCAGAGCTGTGTGTGCGCGTGTCTGTAGCAGAGCTGTGTGTGCGCGTGTCTGTAGCAGAGCTGTGTGCGCGTGTCTGTAGCAGAGCTGTGTGCGCGTGTCTGTAGCAGAGCTGTGTGCGCGTGTCTGTAGCAGAGCTGTGTGCGCGTGTCTGTAGCAGAGCTGTGTGCGCGTGTCTGTAGCAGAGCTGTGTGCGCGTGTCTGTAGCAGAGCTGTGTGCGCGTGTCTGTAGCAGAGCTGAGTGCGCGTGTCTGTAGCAGAGCTGAGTGCGCGTGTCTGTAGCAGAGCTGAGTGCGCGTGTATGTAGCAGAGCTGAGTGCGCGTGTATGTAGCAGAGCTGAGTGCGCGTGTATGTAGCAGAGCTGAGTGCGCGTGTATGTAGCAGAGCTGAGTGCGCGTGTATGTAGCAGAGCTGAGTGCGCGTGTATGTAGCAGAGCTGAGTGCGCGTGTATGTAGCAGAGCTGAGTGTGCGTGTATGTAGCAGTGCTGTGTGCGTGTATGTAGCAGAGCTGTGTGTGTGTATGTAGCAGAGCTGTGTGTGTGTGTGTGTGTATGTAGCAGAGCTGTGTGTGTGTGTGTGTGTGTGTGTGTATGTAGCAGAGCTGTGTGTGTGTGTGTATGTAGCAGAGCTGTGTGTGTGTGTGTATGTAGCAGAGCTGTGTGTGTGTGTGTAGCAGAGCTGTGTGTGTGTATATGTAGCAGACCTGAGTGTGTTGTGTGTATGTAGCAGACCTAAGTGTGTGATTGTGTGTATGTAGCAGAGTCAGCCTATCACCGTCAGCAGCGATGTTCCGCCTCGGCCGGTGATAGGTTGAGCGCACTGTCGTGTAAGAAGCCGGCTTCTTACATCACAGTGCGCTGAACCTATCACCGGCCAAAGCGGAACATCGCTGCGGCCGGTGATAGGCTGACGGCTCTCCGACGTTCCCGTCCCCTGGAAGCAGGGGAGGCCGGTACCGGACCAACAGGAGTAGGTGACAAACAGGAGGACGAGGAAAGCAGCGCTTGCGGGTGACATGTGATTAGTTCCCCGATGGGGACAGTGCAGCGCTGGGCTGATAATTAATTGGGGGGGGGGAGAAGCAGAACCGCGCTGGGAGGGGGGGGAGAAATACTGTTATATACCGTGGAACCGCCATTAGTTACAAAAATACCGTGATACACATTTTTTGTCATACCGACCAGCTCTATCTGGGGCACCTCAAAATCACCGGTACGGGACCCTGGCACTCTCAGTGAGGAGTGCATGTCGTCTTCTGGTAAAAAGCACAAGCTCCATTCATTTCTATGAGTATGAATGATGCCCGAGTGCTGTACTCTGGTCCTTTCAGAGCTCCTATAGAAATGAAAGGAGCATGGGCTGGCGGCAGCACACGTTCCTCACTGAGCGCAGGGCCCTAGAGCTCTGACCCCCTGCAATCGGCTACTTATCCTTTATCCTGTTGATAGGGGATAAGTAAATTTTTTAGCTTTTATCGCATGAGATCTCCTTTAAGTTCGAAGTAGGGGGCAAACCTTGTATTGCTCCTGTAGCCGTTGAGAATGGGTAATGGCATAATGCCTCTACCAAATACTAGGATAAAACAACATTTTGGAATTTTGAAAGAAATTGGGAGGCTAAAAGACTAACGGTAAAAATAAAGAAATACCTTTATAAACACCTTAGTTGGCTCATGAAGAATTTTTTTTATTTTGAGATTGTAATTGGATCATGAAATAAACACATTGTGTGGATATGGAGGTTTTACTAGATATAAACTCCCACAATCATTGTAAATGTTAAAATAACATTAAACCCCATGCTACGAAAATAACAGAAGGCTGGTTATAGCCACTGTGTTTTAGTCCAGAGAGCTAGGGAATACAGATGTTGAAAGAGCTTGGTAGCTCTTTGAAGTTTAGCCCACACCAGACTGAAAGATATTTTTGTGAGACACATAATTACGTCTCTGAAAATGCTTTGGGTTCTGGAGACCATCCAGGCAAAACACACATTAGATCCATAAAAGGTGGTCTAGTTGTACCTAGCTTCTCAGACTTCGTGCTGATAGGCGTGTTGTCAGGTGTAAAGGTGCTTTCACATGTGCATTTTTGGGTCTGTTTTTTAAGTGTTTTCCTCTCTTAGAAACAATCTATGCCAAAACTTTGTGGTTGCCAAATCCATTGAGTTTAATTTTACAGAATACTAGAACAAATATTTACCCAATAGGTGCTTAGAGTATGGATGTATTGTCAGAATGCATTTGTATACATTGTGGCATTGTTAAAATAGCAGTGTATATGCTTAAACGTTAATGAAAATTAAATGGGCACTGTCAGATCCAAAAACTTTACATGTTGTGACTGATAAAAATTAAAGACCTTTTATAATATGGTTGTTTAAAAACTTTTGAATATTTGAGAAGGAAAACTGCACCTGAAAGTCCCACCACTAGGGGTCCCCATAACTACTGGAACACTAACCAGTCCTGCAGCAGCATCAGGCTTGTCCATGAGTCATGGACAGGCGATGACTCATGGTCAAGGCTGAATCAGCAGACACAAAGTGGTGTTTTTATAATAAATATAGGTGAAAGGCATAAAAATTTGATATACATGGTCAGGATTAGATACTAAGTAACATATTTATTTTTTTGTGGGATCTGACAGGTACACTTTAAATGTTTTCAGTATACTCAGTATCACGTTTGACTTGGTTTAAAACACTTGTAAGGGCTATTACATTCTTAGTAAAATCAGAATGCAGGCATACCGTAAAATGTTTTACAATGAACCCTACCCTAAAATGTACAACAGCTTCTTGGATTTGTTGATCAGAACCTGAATTATATATTATGGTTGTTTGACAACCTCTTTGTAAAGAATGAGGATTAATTTTCTAAACCAAAGCAAGCACTGATTTTGTCTGTGGGCTTTGTTTAGTATTACTGTTAATTTGTGTGAATATTAAAGACAAGAATAAGCAAACTACTAAAATAAGTCACCATCTAGTGTTGTGCATAAGCCTTTTGTAGTCTGTTATAGTCTGGTCACTTCTGTATCGCTAAATACAGATGCCCTGCTGCAAAGAGATCTCTGCTAAAGCTCACTAATTATTATTGCTGAATAATCCATTTCTATCATTTGTTTTCTCTTAGTGGGAGTCCAGAGTCACACAGTACGAGAGGGATTTTGAAAGGATTTCTGTGACTGTTCGAAAGGAGGTCACAAGATTTGAGGTACTTATTGGTAAAATGATACCTACCTGTCCATCATGCACACTTTTTCTTTTAATTAGAACTTTTCACAGATACACAAATACATGTAAGGAAGATGCTTGAATATGAGCTCCTACTCCAGCTAAGAACACAAGCTCAAAACCCTCCAGAGCTTAGTTAGGGGGGAATGCAAGGGATGGGGAATTTACACAGTGAAGTGATACATTGGTGTATAGAGACCCCACTAAAGGGGCACTTGAGGACTGCTCTAATAAGACACTATTTCTGTAGGGGGCGGTAAGGGGATATTACTACTGTGAGGTGTGCTCTAAGGGGGCACTATGAATGTGGGCGGGATCCAACCTTCACTCATCTTTTAAAACCTACAACTTGAGACACTATACCTGCTGTATTTCTTTATTTGTTAAACAATTCTCTTTGGTCATTTTCCAGTTATATCTGCTTATGGTAAAGCTGGTGCTAGCAAATATAGTCATCATTAAAACCTTCACACCAAGTTTACCTATATTCTGCTGCTTAATTACGTTAGTATTCAGGATTGAAGACTGCATATAGAAATAAGAAATGACTAAAGATCATGTTTTTATCGCTACAAAAGACAACAAATATTTATACTGTTGTAGCTGGAATTTTTTTTAATACATGAGGTCTAGTGAGTCTTTTAACCAAAAATAAGTAAAAAGCCAAGTAATCAAACTTTTAAACTGTTTATTTTCTAGAAAGAGAAATCCAAGGATTTTAAAAGTCACATAGTGAAATACTTGGAAACACTATTGAATTCACAGCACAAAGTAAGTGACATGCCTCCTCATATAATGTGCTACTATTATCTTAGATATATACTACTATGTGATAAGATGTATATTTACATATGTATTCATTACACTGTGGAGTTGATAATATTTCTGCACGATTCTTTTATTTGTGGCAGTATGTCAGTGAGCCTCTGGCATGTTTCAGGGACAGCCATGGAGCTTATGGCCCTTTGCAAAAGGACAATTTTTAGCCTTAGAGGCCTAATATTGCCTTGAGTAAAAGACCCAGCGATCAGCAGACAAACAAATTTTGCAGCCCTATGAATTCATTATTTGTCATCAGGACATTTCCCATGTAAACAGAGTGTGCTGCTGAAAGCAATAGAAGTCTCCATGTAGCTCTAACCTTAGAGGGGTCATGCAGGATTAGCAAAACACAACAGATTTCTTCCAGAAACAACACCACCCTTGTTTGTTTGTGGTATTGCAGTGCAGGTCCATTGAAATGAATGTAGCAGAGTTTTATACCACACATAACCCGAGGACTGTTGTGATGCTGATTTTGGAAGAGGCAGCTATTTTATTTTTATTTTTTTTTCAATCCTGGATAACCCTTTTAAGGAAGGGAAGGTATTGCTAAAGTTTGTTTCATGGCTTGGCAAGAATTATCACCTGTCTTATGGAGGAAATGCAAGAAAGAAAGAGAAAAAAAAACTTGATTGGTAAGCCAATTGTTTCCCTTTGAAATTTTCCCTAGTCTGTATATATTTATACGATACAGGGAAATGAGAGTGTGATGCCTGTTGGGGATTGATATGAGTAACTAGAAACGGTACAGCACTGCGATATGTTGGTGCTATATAAGGAACAGGAAGTGCATTTTGTAACTATGGAATAATGAGGTTTACACATTAGAGGATTGCAGGTGTCATACAGAAAGCACAACTGGAAGTAAGCTGATACTTTTAGTTTTACTGTTGTTTTTTAAGGTTGTGGCCAGCCTATTCCACTGCCTGTAATTGTCTAATGCATTCATTCCAAAACTCCTCAGTAGAAAAAGGCACCAAACCAGTTTAAATCATGTTGTTGCCATGCATCTAAGCAGAAGATTCAGACACCTACTGCATTATATGTGCTTTTTTTATTGTTTTGTTTTACCAGACCACATTTCATTACATTTTTCTCAATTTTTTTAGCTCGCCAAGTACTGGGAAGCATTTCTACCAGAAGCCAAGGTTATATCCTAACTGCTGTGGAACAGAATTACAGTCCGAACTATGCTACTTCTCTTCTGCCATTTAAAAAAAATATATATATAAAATACCTCTTGCCTTTTAGAGACCCTATTACAATCTCAATTTTGCTTCTACATCTACTTGATACTGTCAGTCTCTGCTAATTCCATCAGTGCTGAGTCAGGTCTGTTACGCTTTGCTGTGCAGAGCGTTGATGGATCTTTCCCCTATTACAGCCTAGTGCCTCATATACAAACACACATTCAACATTTCTTCTCGCAACCTAATCGGCCAGAAGACGTTGGCTATACCTGCAGAGAGTGGTTTAATAGGCGAGAGATAACCCAGATAAGGACAGTTATGTCCCAGCACTTAAGGACACACCTGCATCTGTTAACATTTCTTTTGTATATTTTTCATTTAACTTCAACATATATTTTCTTATTAACTATACAAATTGATAATTTAGGGCTTTCTGTTAAAAAGAAAGAAAAAAAATAAAAACCTTTAAACTAGTGGGAATTTCTTGGGAGGGTTTATTAATATAAATATATAATGTATATTTTTTGGCTGTGACACAGACAAAAAGAATGGAGCATTTCTATTCTACAAGAACCACACAGTTATTCAATAAAATAATGAAAATGTTTTTGTGTACTCCCATGTGTTTAGGATGTCTTGGTGTAGAAATTAAGCATCACGTGACCATTGAAGGGTGAGGCCCTTGCCATGGGTTTAAATCTGACCTGATAAGTATGGGGGTTGTGTGTCCTTAAAGGGGTACACCAGTGGAAAACTTTTTTATTTTTTTTATTTTAAATCATCTGGTGCCAGAAAGTTCAACAGTTTTGTAAATTACTTCTATTGAAAAATCTTAATCCTTCCAGTACTTATCAGCTGCTGTATGCTCCAGAGGAAGTTCTTTCCTTTTCTAATTTATTTTCTGACTGACCATATTGCTCTCTCCTGACACCTCTGTCCTTGTCAGGAACTGTCCAGAGCAGGATAGGTTTGCTGTGGGGATTTGTTCCTGCTCTGGACAGTTCCTGACATGGACAGAGGTGTCAGCAGAGAGCACTGTGGTCAGACAGCATACAACAGCTCATAAGTACTGGAAGAATTAAGATTTTTTTTCAATAGAAGTAATTTACAAATCTGTTGAACTTTCTGGTAATCTGTTGATTTAAAAAAATAAAAATATAACCAGAGTACCCTTTTAAACACCTCCCCATGTATTTTCAGTAATACTGTGCAGGTATCCTAATCAGTCATCATGTAAGTAAACTAAAAATGCTGCAGCTTCCTAAAAATGTATTCTGTAGCCCATTGGTCACCATCAGGAAGTATGTTCATTATTTACCTGTGCCTTTTTGAGCTGGTTATCTTCTCTGTTCCAGCCATGAACCACTGCTAAGAGTCTCTAGAACTTAGTGAGTTATATCTGCAGAGAAAGTCATTTTCTCGATTCATTCCAATGAGAACCAAGTAAATGCTCTCATTGGAATAAGCAGAGCAAATGCACACTGCTAGTTTCAATAAGTCTGAGTGTAGATTAGATTAGTTGGAATGAAGCTGATAACTCACTAATAAATACACAATAGAATTAAATACAATACAATGTATATACCCAAGGTGACTAACAGGCCATAGCTGGGAGAGCTTCCTTAAGTGGCTGATGGGTCCTCTTGCTATGAACATTTCACTGTACCCTCTATTTGTAGCAGGGACGTCAAGAGAAGCCTCCCATATATTAAATGGAATTTGTCATAGCTTTCATGCTACCCAAGCCATGAGTCCTTGGGGACTGCTTCACCAATCTTTCAGGGAGAAGCAACCAGGTACCACCATATGTCTCATGGTTCAACATGAAAGAGAAGACAGGTTCCCTTATTCAAAGTATAGTACGACATTTGACTTACTATGACAGGTGGGATGGTAGTTTGGCGTATCCAGCAGCAGCTAAGAAGAGCCAAAGGTGGCTTACTTTATAGAATAACTACAAGCGATCAAGTTTCCTAGGTGGATTAAAAGAGGTTTTCAGTAAAAAATTAATTGAACAAGAAAATGTTTTTGTTTGATGCCAATGCTATCAGGTAAATAGTGTTTTCTTGTTAGTACACTTTATGTTCATATAGAATGATAGGGCTGTATATATTTACCAACAATTACATTGATGTAAAAAAACACTTGCTGTGACAGCAGTTTTGAATCTCTGTAGCCTTTAAATGTAAAGTTTACAGTCTATATGTGGTAAAATGATTCATAGATTCATGGTCATTAAACGCAAGTGTAGAATAAATACATTTTGCTTTGATCAGCAGCAGATCTTGTAGAGCACATGCAAGTAGGCCTGACTGAGGACTAGTAGACCCTGTTGAACAGGAAACAGCTATTTTCTGTTCCTCCTTAAAAGACCGTTTCCTCTTGGAAGAAAAATATAACGTCAAATACTTAGATCATACTTGATGGATACCTCCATTTTTGTCACACTTTGTAACCACTTTTTGTGGTTAAAGCTTTACTGTTTGTTTCTATCTATTGACACTCACGTCTTGTACCTCTTCATTTTTTGTTGAAATGTATAAAACATTTTTTTAGGTAAGTTATGTTGTGAAAATGTCCTCAAAGATTTACTCAAAATGACTTGCGGTGCAATGGGAGTTTGTAGCAGATTGAGCCATATATGATTCCTACTGCTCCAAAACTAGACCAAAATCTCTACATATTCCACGCTTTCGGGTCAGTGATGGGATTGATGTTGAAAAAAATGTTTTTTAATATTGCTGCTGTTCTTGTTTTCCTTGGAAAATTTCATAATCTACAGCTATGTCTTCTCCCAACATAGGACTGTAGTGCATCAATGCCTGTAGTTTAGAGCATTGCAGTCAGTCACCCTGCCTGTGCTACATTCTCTCTCAACTGTTTGGCAACACAGCAACTGACCTGTAGAAATAAACATTTGATTGCACAATTATTATTTTTGTTATCCCATAATATAGTGTGTGAGTTTCATGGCTGCTTAGTGGACATTATGCTGTTGCCCTGTATGAGGAATGCACAGCTCCGTGTTTGTTTTATCCATCTGATTGATAGTAATGAATGTGGCTCAGCTGCCAATACCACTCATTGTAAAGGATGTCCTATTATTGTCCATGTCACTGGCCATGAGATGTATGGTAAACTGCTTGATTTTGGAATTTTTGCCCATTCCTTCAGAACTTTTGTGAAGTTAGACAAGAGGGCCTCACTCACAATCTGTGCTGTAGTTAATCCCAAAGGTGTTGGATGGAGTTGAAGTCAGGGCTTGACTGTGTGGGCCAGTCAAGCCCTTCCACACCAAACTCAACCTCATCTATGCCTTTATGGACCTTACTTTGTGCCATAGGGTATAGTTATGCTGGAGCAAAAAAGGACTGAACCCAAACTGTTCCCAGCTAGAAGCATACAATTGTCGTCCAAAATGTCTTTTTATGCTAAAGTGCTAAGCTGCACTCAGC
The DNA here is from genome assembly GCF_029499605.1 of Hyla sarda. Taxonomy (NCBI): domain Eukaryota; kingdom Metazoa; phylum Chordata; class Amphibia; order Anura; family Hylidae; genus Hyla; species Hyla sarda. The sequence continues at coordinate 166,943,526 of NC_079192.1, forward strand.
GACCCCGTTCTGTAACTCTACTTGGACTCCATGTGGCTGAGATGCTGTGGTTCCTAAATGTTTACAGATGATCATTGAAGATCTAGGAAGGAAGAAAGAACAAACTGACTTGCTGCAGTGATGGCATCCTATTACCAGCACCACACTTGAGTTCCGTGAGCTGTTTAGAACAAGCCATTTTTTCTCAAAAAAATGTTTGTAAAGGCGACTGTATTAGTAAGTGCTGGATTGTATAAATCTGTGGCATTGAGACTGAATTAAAGGTATTAATTCTATGATTAAAGGGGAACTGTCAAGTTCAGCCGCAGTGTTACCGGCAATAACCTGAATATACAGGTACATAGTGCAGTTGACCTTGTTTCAAACGCTTTTTACCAAGTGAAACATGGTGCAGCTGTTCAAGAGATATTCATCTTATTGTTGATTTGGTAATTTGTTCTTAAGTGCAATGAAAGCGGGCTGCTGCTGTATGTGCAATGCTTTTTCTCCACTCGCTCGGCCGGGATATCATTGCACATACAGCAGTATTGCACATGGAAAGAAAGTACCGCATTAACAACAAGATGAATATGTCTGGAACAGCTGCACTGTTAGAAGCGTTAGAAACAGGGTCACCTGCACTACCTACCTGTATAGTCTGGTAAGTGTGGGGGACCTTGCTGTCAGTTTTCCTTTAAGAGTTGGGTTCCAATACTTTTCTCCATATAGTGTATTTTTCTATTGCTTAATCTGCTTTGTGTTTCAGATTGCCATGGTGCATGTCCTGTTTTGTCAATCATAAATTTCCTTTTACAACTTTGTTTCCAGGTTATAGGGCCACAAAACAGATCAAGGCTAATGTTCCCAGCATCATTATAACATGTAAAACGCTGTCTCATTTTACACTTTTTCTATTTGTTAAGCTCTTGATGGAGCACAGAGGTCAGTGAGATTGGTGATTAGTTTCTATTTATTTATTTTATTTTATTGTAGTCTAACCAGTTATCAGAGATCTCTGCAGACTACTGCATGTCCATGCTTTGGATTTTTCTGTAGACATACCCTTTGATTTTCAGCCTCTGTGCTATTGATTATAGCTAATCCACATCCAGGCTATGGCTTGGATTTAAAATCCCACTTTAATTCCTATTGAAAACCATGGGACCTGGATTCTGAAGTGAAATTCATATGAAAATGTGTTTGTGTGAACAGAGCCTTACAGTTGTGCTCAAATAAGAAAATTGGTATATGTAAAAGGTGAGTGAGCAGGCAAAACACATTTCTTTTTGTTTTTAATTGGATTCATGTTTAACTGTAGGTTATAGCGGAATGGCACAATCATAGAACAAAACATAACAAAAATGTAATTGGCCCTGTAAGTCTGCATACCCTTAGTTCTTATTAAGGACACAGCACGTTTTGACTTTAAGGACAAGTCCAATTTTTTATTTTAGTTTTTTTTTTATCCTCATCTTTTAACATCTTATGGACGTATGACTGATATGTACGTCCTGTGATATAAAGTGCTCTTGGAAGCTGAGCGTGTAGCTTACCTGGTGGACACGGCTAGTGCTGTACCTCGCTAACCAGGCCGATATCTGGCATTAACCCCTTTGATGGCGCAATCAAAGTGCGGCATTTTAAACAAGAAAATTCAATTGTCAGTAGCTCAGAGGAGCTGATCGGGACATCCGCGGGAAAAAAATGTGGGGTCCCGATCAGATGATAGGATGGCGGGAGGTCTCTTACCTGCCTCCTCACCATCCGATCAGCGCTCCAATGCTCCAGGAAACCATAGCAGCCTGAAGCAGTGGAGCCCTGATAACACTGATTAATGCAGTGCTGTAGTGGCCAAAACATTGCTGCGATGTTGCTGATAACCATGTGTACATACTGTTTGATGCAGGTTTGTAATTGGCCACATGGCTTTGCAGGCATTAACTGGAAGACCCTTTGGCACTCAGTCTTTGTTTAAAAAAAGGTTATAAAACTTTGCCAAATGTTATGTCCATGCTGCCTAAGACATTACCCTAGGGCCTGTTCTGATCATATGATGATCAGACAGATGCTTTGCTTAATATACATGGAATGATCAAGACAGGTTTTTAGCCTTGTGTGCTTTGTGATTGCTTACATTTAATGTAGGTAAGCAAACATGTGAAAAAAGGAGAGGCATTTAAACATTTGGGGGAGAATTATGAAGGCTAATAGAAAAACTTTGTTGCCTATAGTAACTAACCACAGGACAGCATTCATTTCTTGGTGTTAAAAAAAAAATAAAAGCTGTGCTGTCATTGGTTGCTATACACAGCAAAGACAGTGTGGGTGATACATAAAACCTGTCTAATTCTTATAAGTATATATACTTATAAACTTAGACTGGACAATCTAAGAAAGTGCCAGATTTATCTGAGTGGCTTAGGCAGTTTAAACATCTCTCACTACTTAAGACTGTCTAGTCTGTTTGCACTATTAGTCACTCAGCTTAGTGTTTTTTAATTTTTTAAAAAATTTTTTTTAAACTAAGTGCACCAAAATGTGGTGCATTTTGGCTGCATTTACGCAATGCCCTTTTTTGATGAAACAGCCATTAATTCAATAAGCCAAATTCCTTTTACATTTTTATCAGGCAACAAATAAACATTATTTGAACATATTCTGAGTCAAATATTGTGTTTCCATTTATGTTATACTTTTAGAAGATTTAATGTGAGACTGTTACAGAACATGGGGTAAAATCCCCACCTAGCTTCCTTCACTGTTAAGAGAACCCTCGCCATCCTAAATAAACTGCTTACTCTGCATGCTTTGAACTCTGTTAAGCTTTGGTCCTGTCATTCTCAGTCTGCTGATGCAGCATAAAGAGCTTATGAGTTGATTTGGCTGAGTCAGGAGCTCTGAAGCAACTGACCCTGTGACTGGCCTGTGGTCTGGGGCCTGAGTCAGAAGCAGGTGCCGATCATCCCACCTTGAATTATGCACAGAAAAAAGGTGAAAAGAGTATTCCTGCAACATGTAAGGGCAAAGCTTTGTGCTTAAAAAATTCATATAGGTCATGCAAATTTACTGAAATGTGCTAAAATGCATGGTGGTTGCCATTCATTTTAGTCAGAAGTTGCCAAACCCACGGACTGGGGCCTTCTGAACTCTTATTTTCCAAAATTTAAAAGCTGTGCATCTCGCTAGTGCCACTCACAAGACAAGCTCCTGGATGTTTTTCAGCGCATGCTCTCTCTTAAACAGGTAACATGATCCCACCCAAGGTCTCCCTAAAAGCCCACCCAACAGGGGAGGGGTTCTGACACGGGAAAATAAGATACAAAAATAAATAGAACATTTAGGAAAGGTACAAAATTATAAAATAGCGTAACAGTAAAATGCCAAAATACGGTACCTTGTACAGTAATGGAGAAACTGGTGGAATCATGTTACCTGTGTCAGAGTGCATGCGCTCGAAACGCATCCAGAATGACACTAGTGTGATGCACAGCTTTTAAACAGTGGAAAATAAAGGTAATCTTTTATTGCGTGCTGGGTCATCTGCTTCTTCTCTTCTACAGTACGTCACACCTGCCCAGTGTGGATATGTGCTCTATTCCTATAGGAGGTGAAGTCTTTTTACTATATAGACAATTTGTTTCTAATCTCCCCCTCTGCAGATGTCTAAGAGAAGGGTTGGCTTGTTGGATTTCATCTGCCTGACTCTTGCTCTCAGATAAACCAGACCTATCTGTTAGCAGCTTACTCCTCCTCTTTCCTTTGAGAACACATTAAGATATATGAGAACATCTGGAGAGAGAATCTGCCGACACCGTTTCAAAATGTATGACAACATTATTAATGGCCTATTCTCTTGCATCACTCTATACAAGAAATCTGTGTATTTAGCTTTGCATTTAATAAGGGTGCATTCACACCACATTTTATTTTTCTTTATATGGTGAACAGAACCAGGCGCTTCCATATCCCAGATAGTGTCTCCGGTCAGCTCATTTTTGCCCCGTATCTGGCTTTGTGGTTGGACTGAAAACCACTGTCCAGCTTTGATATGGGAGCGCCTGGTTTTGACATCTCCCAGCCATATCCAGTCACCATATGAAAGAAATGTGGAGTGAATGCCCCCTAACAGAATAGTAGTATGCCTTGTGTAACTGTTGCCATTTGCAACATTTACAAGTGATGGTCAGGTGTCTATGTGCTTTTGAAAATTTAGTGTATGGAGTATTTTTGCTGTCTGATTCCCCCCAAACTGCTTTAGAATAGGGCAACAGCGCAACTTTGGTCATGTGACATTACATAAAACTGCAATGTCACATTGTAGGATTACTTTGAATGATTGTGAATGTGGTTGCATTGGAAAACAATGCAACTGCACACAAAAGTCGCCAATGCAGGCCCCATGACATGTTGGATCAGCCATTGACTAAACCACCTCCAGTCTGAGAGGGGTGGGGTGCACGGATAAAGAGGGTGCCACACCCCCCAACTTACAAAGTAAAAACAAAAGGAAAAATAGCCACTTACTTACTTTGTAAGTTGAGGGGTGTGGCACCCTCTTTAGCCGTGCACCCGACCCCTCTCAGACTGGAGGTGGTTTAGTCAATGGCTGATCCAACATGTCACACAGTCAGAGGCTATATGCACAGCAGAGGTGAATTATCATGTTAGGGTCCCATCCGATATGAGGCCACCTCCGCGTGGTGGATGGGGGACACATTTTGATCAAAAAGTGCGCTAAGAGCCTCCATTTTTTGACCAAGAGTGCAGTTGCAACTTTCTTTTTTGTACATTTTGTATTTGCCACAGCAGCGGGCACCTGTGTATTAGGTTGTTGTGCTGGCTATTTTTCCTTTTGTTTTTAGATTTGTAAATTACTGCTATTAAAAAATCTTAATCCTTCCAGTACTTTTTAGGGGCTGTATACTACAGAGGAAATGTTTTTTTCTTTTTGGATTTCTCTTATGTCACGACCATGCTGCTCGGTGCTGACCTCTGCTGTTCATTTCAGGAACTGTCCAGAGCAGGAGAAAATCCCCATAGCAAACATATGTTGCTCTGGAGAGCACTGTGCTCGTGATGTCAGCAGAGAGCACTGTGTTCCAAAAATAAAAGAATTTCCTCTGTAGTATACAGCCCCTAAAAAGTACTGGAGGGATTAAGATTTTTTATAGAAGTAATTTACAAATCTGTTTAACTTTCTGGCACCAGTTGATTTAATAAAAAAAAAAGTTTTCCATGGTAGTACCCCTTTAATGAAAAGTGCACTACATAGTAGTGGAGGGGGCAGGGCGTGACGTCACGATACTCCAGCCTGTGGCTGTAATGCTTCAGACTGGGAGTCTCCAGCGCTGCGTGGAGCTCACACAGGTGGGTGCTGTATGAGAGATTTCGGGGTCCCCAGCGACGGAACCCCCGCAATCAGACATCTTATCCCCTATCCTTTGGATAGGGGATAAGATGTCTTAGGGCCGGAGTACACCTTTAAGGTGTTTAAGGGGTTATGCAGCGGTGGGGCATTTTAAAAAAAAAAAAAAAATGGCCATTTTGTCAGAAAAAAACTGTAGGTACCACGGGAGCAATTAAGGTGAACACATATATATATATATATATATATATATATATATATAATTATTATTATTTTTTTTTTTAAAGAAAACAAACACCACTGCATAACCCCTTTAAAAGGTGAGAAGGAAAAACTTAAACAGCCAAAAATAAAATTGCGCTCTTAGGGAGTTAAAAATATTAAGATGTATAGACTGATAAAAATCAATAATATAGAAAAATAGAATCCATGATATGCCTTGAATATTGACAAAAATAAAACAAAAACCCCATCCAAGCACACAGATCCACACCTGCAGACAAGTGTTCAGTGTCTGTGTGCCAGTAACAGCAGTTCCCTTCCTGACCCACTCCATTGCCGGACGTAAATAAACAGTAGTGCCTTATTCTTCTCAGTCACATCTTGTCTAATGGACAGAGAGGGCAGTGTGTGTGTCTCACCCCCAATTACCAGCTCTGGCACAAACATGAAGGGGAGCTTGGAAAAATGAAGCCGGTATGTGTGGGTGTATGCGATACTGTAGTCACTAAATAGCATGCTGTTCAGCTCTTTTGCATGAAAACATGATAAATATAGCAGGTACTTACAAGCTGGCATGAAATGGAGTACATGGAGTTTTATTTTTACCATTTACAATATAATATTTGTCACTGAAAGGGACACACCGTCAAAATTGCAAAGACAAAGAAAAGATCATGGGCTGTACCTACACAAATGTATGGTGCGTTCACACGGAGTAATTTAAGAGCAATTTACTCGAGTAATTCCTCTTGAATTCTCTGCTCCAAATTAAAGGAGTACTCCGGCGTGCACTTTTCTCATTTTATTCCGTCCGGGCTGCAAAATAAAAGAAAACAAACTTTATCTTACCTGCCAACGAGCCCTCGGAGCTCCGGTACAGGTGTTCGGTCCCCGGGCTGTATTCTTCTTACTTCCTGTTAGCCCGGCACGTCACACAGAGCTTCAGCCTATCACCAGCCGAGGCGGGACATTGCTGCGGCCGGTGATAGGCTGAAGCTCCGTGTGACGTGCCGGGTTAACAGGAAGTAAGAAGAATACAGCCCGGGGACCCAACACCTGTACCGGAGCTCCGGGGGCTCGTTGGCAGGTAAGAGAAAGTGTGTTTTCTTTTATATTGCAGCGCCGGACTACTCCTTTAATGCACATCCCCTCTGCCCATTGACTTTAATGTTATTTCTGCTGTCCTGTTCACACTGCGGAAATTCTGCTAGCAGAATCCGACGCTGAATTCCTTTCCGCTTGAAGAAAGAACATGTTCATTCATCAAGTGGAATCCGCGAGCAGAATCCATTAGAAGTCAATGGTAAAAAAAAAATTCCGCCCGACATCGTTTTCAAGCGGAATTCAGAAAAGTAGATTAAATAGCCTTCTCCTTCATTCCTCTTCATTTCTGTATGGAAATTCTGCTTGAATTCCACTTGAATTCCGCTTGATGGAGAAGGCAACAATTTCCTTACCGAAATTGTTCCTCGTGAATTCCTCAGTGTGAACGCACCCTAAGCCAGTGTTTCCCAACCAGTGTGCCTCCTGCTGTTGCAAAACTACAGCTCCCAGCATGCCCGGACAGCCTTTGGCTGTCCGGGCATGCTGAGAGTTGTAGTTTTGCAACAGCTGGAGGAACACTGGTTGGGAAACACTGGCCTAAGCATTTGTCAGATTCCAGCTCTCCCAATATTTCTTAACATTGTCTCCTCTATTTCTTCCCCATGTTTCTAAAAATGGTTCCTCCTTCATGTTCACTTACATTTATTGCAGAATACACTGTTTACATTTGAATTTACAGAACAGTAAAGTATAATTTTGTGCTCTTGTAATATAAAAATGTATATAACACTATGTACATATATTTGTTAAAGAATCCCTGTCAATTTCACCTGATTAATTACATTCAACTCTGCTAGTTTCAGGGAATTTTACTCCCACGCAGACATCCTGCAGCCTGGTATGTTATTATGGTAAGCATTCCAAACCAATTGGATGTTCATGTAAGATGACTTGGTTAATATCAGATTGGTGACCTGAGAGGAACTTCTTGTCAGAAAACATCCCTTAAAGGGGTATGCTGGTGGAAAACTTTTTTTTTTTTTTTTTTTTAATTAACTGGAGCCAGATTTGTAAATTCTATAAAAAAAAATCTTAATCCTTCCAGTACTTATTAGCTGCTGAATACTACAGAGGAAATTTTCTTTTTGGAACACAGAGCTCTCTGCTGACATCACAACCACAGTGCTCTCTGCTGACATATCTGTCCATTTTAAGAACTGTCCAGAGTAGAAGAAAATCCCCATAGAAAACATATGCTGCTCTGGACAGTTCCTAAAATGGACAGAGATGTCAGCAGAGAGCTCTGTGTTCCAAATAGAAAAGAATTTCCTCTGTAGTATTCAGTAGCTAATAAGTACTGGAAGGATTAAGATTTTTTAATAGAAGTAATTTACAAATCTGTTTAACTTTCTGGCAACAGTTGATTTAAAAAAAATTAAATAAAATGATTTCCACCAGAGTACCCCTTTAACTAATAAAAGGAATAGACAGCCATGTTTAGTACTGCAGACCTGTGGAGGAAGTCAGCATTGAAACTTAGAGTGATGCCATTCTTCTCAGAATTAGTAAGGGGATAGTGACCACACATTGATCACATATGTATCTATATATTTTATGGTGGAAAATCCCTTTTAAGGTAAATTGGGTAGAAATGCAGTGAATTTTTCTGTAGAAGAAAATTGGAGATTTTCCTATCCTAGGTGACGGAAAATAGAGATTTTATGAAAGACAGGAGGCCTCGCATTATATGCAATAACTTTCTTTACTGAAAACATATAGCAGTATTAATAAAGTTATTTTTCATTGAATTATAAGAAAAAACTTAGGTAGCAGGTGTATCCGTACAGGTATGCACAGCCGAACATGCTGGTCAAGGTACTGGCCAATGAGCATCCAGCCCAGGTGATATAAGGTCCTGTATGCTAGAGATAGTCCTCTTTCTTTAATAATAGTCAAATAAATCAATAGTAGATAACAGAGTTAAATCCACGAACAAAACTGGAACAACATGCAGAATGAATTCTTCGTCAGGAGAAGATCTAGGAGTGGGAGGATGAAGTCAGCGTTGGAACTGAAGAAAAACTTGGCAAAGAAATGTGGCAATAATCCATAGCGTAGAGATGTAGAATAGATAGGTCCATGCATCCGGAATATTAGTAAGCTGTAATAGAATAAAAATTATTAGAGAGATGGGTTAAGGGAGGGATAATGCTCGCCTCCTGTCTTTCATAAAATCTCTATTTTCCGTCACCTAGGATAGAAAAATCTCCAATTTTATATCAAGACAGGAGGCCTCACATTATATGCAAGTTTAAAGCTATATTACCATATAAGTATTATCTAACAATATACAAAATAATTATAACGGAGACCTGGATACATGAGAATCAGGTCTGAAATAAAAGGATTTAAATGTAGACTCCGAAGACCAATTTGCAGCTTTGAGCAAGTCTGAAAGGGAACCGCCTGATTGAAAGAGTTTGGTAGAGACAGCTCCTCTAGTTGAGTGTGCGCCAAATAAGGAAATATCTATACCAGCCAGAGACATGGTCTGTTTGATCCATCTAGCTAAAGTGGTGGAAGAGACTGGACGATGCGGTTTGCAGTAGGAAACTAAAAGTTGGGCAAAGTTAGGATGACGTAAAGGTTCAGTTCTGGATTCATAGGTTTGGAGACAACGGACTACACACAGTTTTTCGTTATGAGGAAAAGCGGGATAGAAAACCTGATGTAAATTAGTTTTGGTGCGTCTGGTAACAAAAAATATAACTCCTTGAGGTGAATATTGCCTGCGAGAGATATCTAGGGCTTTGACGTCAGAGACCCGTTTGATAGAAATAAGGCAAAGGAGGGAAGTGAGCTTGAAGGATAAGAATTTGAGAGATAAAGACTCATTATCTTCCCAAGAAATGAAAAGATTAAGGAGTAGATTAACGTCCCATGTGGATGTATATTTGGGTAAAGGAGGGTGCCGGAAGCGAATACCCTTTAACAATTTACAAATAATAGGGTGTTTACCTACTGGCATGGAGTTTATGGGAGAATGATAGAAAGAGATGGTAGAACGGTACAGATTTATGGTGCGGTACGCTTTCCCTGAATCAAAAGAGGATGATAAGTAATTTAAGATGTGAGAAATAGATGCATGAACGGGATCCAGACTCCGTTGACTGCACCAATCAGCCCAAAGTTTCCAGGCTGATCGGTAAGCCTTTCTGGTACCTGGAGCCCAGGCGTCTGCCAGGATGTCTCTAACTGATTGAGAAATTTCTGATTCAAACGAGGTTGTCCTGAAATTAGCCAAGCAACCAGAGGAAGTTGATGGGATAAGATCAGAGGATGAGGGTTCCCCAGAGGGTCTAATAATAGGGACGGATGGTGAGGAAGTATTCTGGGATAATCTATCAGTTTTCTGAGAATATGAGGGAACCACGACTGGGATGGCCACCAGGGGGTGACCAGGACTATGGTTGCTTTCCAAATGGATACTTGTAGGAGGACTCTGGGGATCAGAGCAAATGGAGGGAAAGCGTAAAGGGTTTGAGATGGCCATCTCTGAAGGAAGGCATATATCCCTAACGCTTCCGGATCGCGTCTCCAACTGAAAAATCGTGGAAGTTGGCAGTTGAGACGGGAAGCGAAGAGATCCAAGTGGAGAGGTCCCCAGAGAAGATTCAGTTCTTGAAATATGGAGGGATCCAGCTTCCAATCGCTGGAATCTATGAGATATCTGGAATTCCAGTCCGCTACAATATTGGAGAGACCCGGGAGGTATTCCACCCTTAAAGTAATATTTCTGTCCAAGCAAAAGTGCCAAAGATTCTTGGCAATGTTGGCAAGAGTCTCCGACTTCGTTCCTCCTAAACGATTTATGTATTGGACAGCAGAAATGTTGTCCAATCGAAGAAGAATACAGCAATTCGAGTAATCTTTCTCAAAACTCTGGAGAGCAAAGAAGCCTGCCAGGAGTTCTAAACAATTGATATGCAAGAGAGACTCTGAAGGGGACCACTTGCCTCCTGTAGAAAGGGAGCCGCAACGAGCTCCCCAGCCGTTCAGACTTGCGTCTGATTCCATGACTAAATCTGGGTTGGAATGAAAAATTGTCTTGCCATTCCATTCTTGAATATGCTGAAGCCACCAAAGAAGTTCTTCTTTGGCTTCTGGAGAAAGTAAGACTTCGTCTGAATAAAGTAATCCTTCTCTCAGATGTTGAATCTTTAAACGTTGGAGGGCCCTGTAATGTAATGGGGCTGGAAAGATCGCTTGTATAGAGGAAGAAAGGAGGCCTACTATACAAGCTATGGCTCGTAGGGAGATAAAGTTCTTGTTGAGGAGAGAACGGATTTCTTTCCTTATGGTTCTTAGTTTTTTGGGGGGGGGAGTCTCAGAAGGGTAGAATGGGTATTGATGAGAAAACCTAGGAACTCTAGTTCTTTGGAAGGGGTAAGGACAGATTTGTCGTAATTGATTAAAAAGCCCAAATGGGTTAGAAGAGAGAGGGTCCATTCCATATGAATGTAGGCTAAGTGTTGGGAATTGGCCATAATGAGGATATCGTCCAAATAAATTATTAGACGAACTCCTCTGGAACGAAGAGCGGCCATGACTGGTTTCATCAGTTTGGTGAAACACCAGGGAGCTGAGGAAAGGCCGAAGGGTGGCAATTGAATTTCCATTTTTTGTTGTTCCATATGAATTGAAGGAATTGTTGGTGAGAGGGGTGGATAGGGACTGTTAAATAAGCATCTTTTAAGTCTATTTTTACTAACCAATCTTCTGGTAGCAATAGATCTCTCAACAGATGGATGCCCTCCATCTTGAAGTGTTGATAACGAACAAAAGTGTTTAATATTTTCAAGTTTATTACTGGTCTGAAACCTACATCCTTCTTTTTTACCAGAAATAGGTTGCTGATGAAGCCCGGGGAGTTTAGAGGGACTTGAGTTATAGCATTTTTTGTGGAAAGTTCTATTATCTCTTGATTTACAAGAATCGAATCTGCATTGGAAAAATGAATTGGATGAGGGAGATGTTCTTGGTAAGGAAGGGAAATGAATTCTATCTGATATCCTTTTACTGTGTTTAGGATCCATAGATCGGATGATATTGTTACCCAGTTTAGGGAAAAAAGGAGACGACCGCCCACTGGAAGAGGGGAAGAAAGAGGAACATACAGTCTTACCTGATGGTCTGGAACGGGTGAAACCTCTTTGTCCTCTCGCTCTCCAAGGATGTCCACGGGTTGGGAAGAAGGGGGGGGGGGGTTGGGGGGGGGACGGGATATGAGGGTCTATCTTGCTGATAGGATCCTCTTTGTTGAGGTCTATAATGGGGACCACGGCCGGAAAAACGGCCTCGACTTTTTCCTGCCCTGGAGAAAACCTTGCTGGAAAAGACCTTCTTCAGAGAGGATTGGGCCTTATCCAGGGAAGAAAATAAACCTACATACTTGGAGATTTCTTTTATGAATTGTTCACCAAAAAGGGAACTTTCATTAGGAGATTGGGGGTTTGAAGAGGCTAAATGGGTTAGCCGGGGGTCTAACTTCATTAGAATTGCTCTTTTCCTCTCCGTGCAAAAGGAATGGTTAACATTTCCAAAGGTGCACATGGCCCTTTGGGCCCAACCTCTGATGGTAGGGACGTCAATGGGCTTACCAGAATTACATGCTTCCTCTGAAATGTCCAATATTTTGGCAAGGGGACCTAAAAGGTCCAAAAATTTATCTTGACACAGCTTAAAGCTGCAGTCAATGCCCTTTTTGGGGTTTTTACCCAATTTTTGGAGGTATTTTAAAAGGATCGGGTCAAGCTCAGGTGTATGAGCTGCAGTCAAAGAAATAATAGGTCTTGGGCACTCAGCCTTTAGTTTATTACGGGTCTTATTATCTAGACCCTTTTTTATCCAATGTTCAATACATTTTTCAACTGAAGAATTAGGTGTCCATTCACCCGATCTGGGGTGTGAAATTTGGGATGGATCAAAAAATGGAACACCTTTACTATCTAGAATACCTTCCTCTCCAGTAGAGGAGTCTTCCATATGGAATTCATTATCATCATCATCACCCTCCACTTCGTCTGGTAAGTAGGAGGGGTCATTATAGTCTGAATCGACTGATCTATCCGATTCATTATTGTCAGAGTCCTCATTGTAATTAGTGCGATCAGGTTGAAATGAGGCTTTTTTAACCCGCTTGCTTGTTTGCTCCTCACGGGTAGAGGGTCCTGGATGCGAGGTATACACGCCATCATCATAGCCGTCATTATGGGACTGGCTTTCAATATAGTCCTGACCTTCAATCTCAAAAGAGGGTTTTTTATGTTTGGGATTAGGAAGGTCATTCGTATTAATATGCCTCTTTTTTGAGAGACTCTTTCTAACAAGAACATTAGATTGATGCGTTTTGTGGGACATCATTTGAGAGACGGTCATAGCGACCAATTTGGCCATGGATTCATGCATGGCAGTCATGACATTATTAACAGCGGTCTGGACCGACCTGGAGACAGATTGGTCGACCAGTTGTTGAATATGGTCTTCTGACATATTACTAGGTTGATTTTGTCCAGAAGACATAATGGGAACTACTACTATTAAATATATATATATATAAAAGTTAGTCAGAAATATGTATAATAAATGTAGTAACTATGACTAAAACTAATTTCAATATTAGTGCAGGCTCAAATATTTTTTACCACAGGACTAACGGTATGTATAAATTAAATGGAGTTGGAGAAACAACCTGACTGGAATGTTCTTAAAAGAACACTTATAGTACAGTCTGGCAACAATAGGTAGAATTGGTTAGGTTTCTGGCGTGTGACAGGAATTACAGCGCTGAATGACTGAGGTCCGCTCTGACAGGGAGAGGAGCGCGTCTGTCAGGGCGGGAGGCGGGGACTGCCAGTGATCACCACTGGCAAGTCTCGCGAGAGCCGAGATTACGCGCGTGTTAGATAGAGCAGGAGAAAGCGCGCATATACAGGATAGAAGGAGCGTCGGCGTAGAAGATGAAGGTAACGGGGTTAAAACGAGGTTAATAGCCCACCGGAGGATGAAGAGTTGTGGTTTGAGGTGAGCGAGCACTGTGTTGAAAAAAGGGGGTTAAGTATTTTTTATATACAACCGGAATATAGCTGAGGATGAATATCAGAAGGAGGACCAGAATATATATGGAAAAAAATGTGACTAGAATGATACGAGTATAATATTATAAGACAATAAACTGATATGAACTACTTATCTGCGGAGCAGTAAAGAAAGAGGACTATCTCTAGCATACAGGACCTTATATCACCTGGGCTGGATGCTCATTGGCCAGTACCTTGACCAGCATGTTCGGCTGTGCATACCAGTACTGATACACCTGCTACCTACGTTTTTTCTTATAATTCAATGAAAAAGAACTTTATTAATACTGCTATATGTTTTCAGTAAAGAAAGTTATTGCATATAATGCGAGGCCTCCTGTCTTGATATAAAATCCACAACAATAATAATCAATTACAGATTTTTGAGTTTCCCATTAAAGGGGTTTCACACATACTGTTTTGATGCAGTTTTTGGAGCCATTGCAAGGTGTGGATATATAATTTAAAAAAAAATCTACTCCTGTTTTCTTTTAGTTTCTGTATCCACTCCTAGGGGAGGATTAAGGGTACCATGGGCCCCATGCTGTATGGAAGGTGTGGGCCTTTCTCGAGTGCACTTCAGCAGCACTGCCCTGCCTCCTTGACACTTGTTTGAAAAATAAAAAGGTTGTATAATTTTGGCAAACACCATCCAGAAAAGGTACAATTTGATGTATGGAACATGTGGGCCCTCCTTGAGTTCGATATTTTAACCCCTTAAGGACCAAGCCTATTTTGCCCTTCAGGACCAGGTCAATTTTATTTTTGCATTTTCGTTTTTTCCTCCTCGCCTTCTAAAAATCATACCTTTTATATTTTCATCCACAGACGAGTATGAGGGCTTGTCTTTTGCTCGACCAGTTGTCCTTTGTAATGACATCACTCATTTACCCTAAAATGTATGGCGCCACCAAAAAAATACTATTTGTGTGGCAAAATTGACAAGAAAACGTGAATTTTGCAAATTTTGGATGGTTTTGTTTTCACGCTGTTAAAATGATACCCATGATTACATACTTTTCTATTTCTAAACATTTTTAGCCAAATTAGTACGTTTAAAATCTTTGTTTGGCGTTATGAGGGCTCATTTTTTGCTCTGTGATCTGTACTTTTTATTGATACCACATTTGCTTATATAAAACTTTTAATACATTTTTTTATTATTTTTTGGAATATGATGTGACAAAGCAGCAATTTTGGATTCTTTTTTTTTTTTATGTTTACGCTGTTCAACGGGATTATTAATATTTTATTTTGATAGGACACTTATGGACGCGGCGATAACCAAATATGTTTATAAAATGAAAATTTTTATGCTTTTTGGGTGTACAATTGGAAAAACGGACATTTACCTTTTTTCTATTGGGGGAGGGGATTATTCAATTTTTTTTTTTACTTTTTTTGCACTTTATACGTCCTCATAGGGAACTATCTATAGCAATCATTTGACACTATAAATACATATGCATACATAGCTATGCACATCAGTTGCATTATGTACATGTGCAGTTTAAGTACAAACAGTACATACACACACTGGCTATGTTGCAATGCAAACCAAAAATGTCTATATAACCTGCCAAATTGTAGACATGTAAGTTTTATCCATAAACTATTTCCCAGTATAAAAGTATTAAAGGTGATTTTTCCAGCCACAATAGATTGATGGCCTATCCTCAGCATAGGTCATGAACAGCTAAACGGTGGGGTGCTGTGGTATCGGGATGTAAATACAGTGTATATCCGGATACTTTGGATCTGTACATTGTGTACTGTCTGTGCTAGGTTACTACAGCTCAGTTCCTATTAAAGTTAATTGGAGCTGAGCGACAGAAATCATGCGCCACCACTACACAGTGTACAGAGCGGAGTCAAGGATACTCGATCCATACATTGCGTTTACATCTGGGTGCTGCAGCTAGCCTGAACAGCAGATTGGAAGGTGTCCTGCAGGTCAGCATCCTGTCACTTTGCAATTGATTGTCTATCCTCAGGTATAAGGCTCCGCTCGTCATTCAAGGTGGGGTGAATGAAGAACCAAGCCAGGCTGTGGCACTTCAGCAGCTCTGTCCCACCTCCTTGACACTTGTCTGAAAAATAAAAAGATAATAAGTTTGGCAAACATCATCAGGTAAGGAAAGGTACAGTTTGCTTTTTTACCCTAAGGGTAAATTCACATGAGCAGATTACCTGCGGAATTTCCACAGCGTATTTATTTACTGTGGAAAATCCACAGTGGGTTTTGCTACCATTGACTTGAATGGGTCAGTATAAAATCTGCAATAGAGGAAGATTTGCAGATTTTCCTTCGGACACGTTGAAGTAAATGATAGCAAAATTCCCTGCAGAAATTCCGCAGAAAACCGCCCATGTGAACATCCCCTAAGGTTAGGTTTCCACACAGGTTTTTTTTTTTCTGGCGTCTCTTGGAAAACTGCCCCTGCAGTTTTTGAGCCAAAGCCAGAAGTATCAGCAACAATGTAGAAAAAAAGTAGATTGCACTCACCCAGTATATAAGGAATTCTCTTAATTGCAGATCCATATTCCTTGAAGATAGCCTGAGACTATGGAGGGGAGAAGCACAGTCATCAGAATGCTGAACTGACATCCAAGGCGAGGCAACGTTCCTTTCACGGTCTTGCCTCCTTTCTGAAGCCAGAAGTACACTGCTCAAAAAAATAAAGGGAACACTTAAACAACACAATGTAATTCCAAGTCAATCACACTTCTGTGAAATCACACTGTCCACTCAGGAAGCAACACTGATTGACAATCAATTTCACATGCTGTTGTGCAAATGGAACAGACAACAGGTGGAAATTATAGGCAATTAGCAAGACACACCCAATAAAGGAGTGGCTCTGCAGGTGGTGACTACAGACCACTTCTGAGTTCCTATGCTTTCTGGCCGATGTTTTGGTCACTTTTGAATGCTGGCGGTGCTTTCACTCTAGTGGTAGCATGAGACCGAGTCTACAACCCACACAAGTGGCTCAGGTAGTGCAGCTCATCCAGCATGGCACATCAATGCCAGCTGTGGCAAGAAGGTTTACTGTGTCTGTCAGTGTAGTGTCCAGAGCATAGATGCGCTACCAGGAGACGTGGAGGAGGCCGTAGGAGTGCAAAAACACAGCAGCAGGACTGCTACCTCTGCCTCTGTGCAAGGAGGAGCACTGCCAGAGCCCTGCAAAATGACCTCCAGCAGGCCACAAATGTGCATGTGTTTACTCAAACGGTCAGAAACAGACTCCATGAGGGTGGTATTAGGGCCCGATGTCCACAGGTGGGGGTTGTGCTTACAGCCCAACACTGTGCAGGACGTTTGGCATTTGCCTGAGAACACCAAGATTACCAAATTTGCCACTGGCACCTTGTGCTCCTCACAGATGAAAGCAAGTTCACACTGAGCAGATGTGATAGTCTAGAGACGCCGTAGAGAACGTTCTGCTGCCTGCAACATCCTCCAGCATGACCGGTTTTTCGGTGGGTCAGTAATGGTGTGGGGTGGCATTCCTTTTGGGGGCCGCACAGCCCTCCATGTGCTTGCCAGAGGTAGCCTGACTGCCATTAAGTACCGAGATCAGATCCTCAGACCCCTTGTGAGACCATATGCTGGTGCAGTTGGCCTTGGGTTCCTCCTTATGCAAAATAATGCTAGACCTCATGTGGCTGGAATGTGTCAGCAGTTCCTGCAAGAGGAAGGCATTGATGCTATGGACTGGCCCACCCGTTCCCCAGACCTGAATCCGATTGAGCACATCTGGGACATCATGTCTCGCTTCATCCACCAATGCCACGTTGCACCACAGACTGTCCAGGAGTTGGCGGATGCTTTAGTCCAGGTCTGGGAGGACATCCCTCAGGAGACCATCCGTCACCTCATTAGGAGCATGCCCAGGTGTTGTAGGGAGGTCATACGGGCATGTGGAGGCCACACACACTACTGAGCCTCATTTACTTGTTTTAAGGACATTACATCAAAGTTGGTTCAGCCTGTAGTATGGTTTTCCACTTTGATTTTGAGTGTGACTCCATATCCAGACCTCCATGGTTTTATAAATTTGATTTCCATTGATAATTTTGAGTGATTTTATTGTCAGCGCATTCAACTATGTAAAGACGAAAGTATTTCATATGATTAGTTCATTCATTCAGGTCTAGGATGTGTTATCTTAGTGTTCCCTTTAGTTTTTGAGCAGTGTATATTTAAAGGAATGGGAAATATAAAGGAAGGACTTACACGTCTTCTTTTTTCCTGGATTCACTTCTGACTTAGGCTGGGTCCACACTACGTTTTGTCCCATACGGGAGCGCATACGGCAGGGGGGAGCTAAAAGCTCGCGCTCCCGTATGTTACCGTATGCGCTCCCGTATGTCATTCATTTCAATGAGCCGACCGGAGTGAAACGTTCGGTCCGGTCGGCTCATTTTTGCGCCGTATGCGCTTTTACAACCGGACCTAAAACTGTGGTCAACCACGGTTTTAGGTCCGGTTGTAAAAGCGCATACGGCGCAAAAATGAGCCGACCGGACCGAACGTTTCACTCCGGTCGGCTCATTGAAATGAATGACATACGGGAGCGCATACGGTAACATACGGGAGCGCGAGCTTTTAGCTCCCCCCTGCCGTATGCGCTCCCGTATGGGACAAAACGTAGTGTGGACCCAGCCTTAGGCTGGGTTCACACTACGTTTTTGCCATACTGTTTTCAATCCGTTTTTCTAAAGAAAACCGTATGGCAAAAAACGGATGGAACAGTATGGGGGAAAAAAGTAAACCGTATGCGTTTTTAAACAGTATACTGTTTTTAAAAGTGCATACAGTTCCGTCAGTTTTTATAGAAAAAAAACCCATACGTTTTTGAAAATTTTGTCCATTTCTAATGGGAGGGGTCTTGGGTGGGGACTTTAGGATTCAAATGCGCATGTGCAAAGTAAAAACATATACGTTTTTACCGTACGGAACCGTATGCATGTGCGTTTCCCTTAAAAAAAATGTATGCGGTTGCAGTACGGTTTTTAAACCGGAGTGAAAACCGTGGTTGACCACAATTTTGTCTCTGGTTTAAAAACCGTACTGCAACCGCATACGTTTTTTTTAACATGGACGTCAATGGGAAACGCACATGTATACGGTTCCATACGGGAAAAACGTATACGTTTTTACTTTGCACATGCGCATTTGAATCCTAAAGTCCCCACCCAAGACCCCTCCTAATAAAAATGGACAAAATTTTCAAAAACATATGGTTTTATTTTTTTTTGGGTTTAAAAACGCATACGGTTTTAACATCAGATAAAAAACCTGTGTGGAAACCTAGCCTCACAGCTATCAAACGGTGTCTGCAGCTCTTAGCAGCAAATACAGCTTCCATGGAGCTCTATTGTGTTTGTTTAATGAGTTATGGTTTTGTTTCCTTTTCGTGGTTTTTTCCTTATTACAAATCGTGTAACAATAACCGCAATGCTTAACTTTTAATTGACTCTCAAAAGACCCAAATTTTGCAATCCATCATACAAGTGTTTCAAAATAAAACCTTTACCAAGACCTGGTCTTTGAAAGGATTTATTTTTTATTTTTGTATTTATATTTAGTTTTTTACCGCCACCCTTGGGAGAAAAACAATGGCCTTGTTGACCCCAAACATTGTTCGGGAAAGGGAATTCCTGTATATCAATTGCCATCCTTTATTTTTATGTGTACATTATTGCAAATTGCAGATGCGAATAAAATAATTATCCACAATAGATTTGAAGACATTAAACTGTAGGGCAGTATTAATTAGTGTTACCGCTGCAATTTTAGTGCTGCTTTCCAAAATTAGTGATTTGGGGAAAAATAGTTGTAAAATTGCAGCTGTACCACGTCAAGGTAGCCATGTGTGAACACAGCCTTAGTAAATAATATCCTGATTGCAATGCCATTATATAGTATGTTATTGGCATTTATTTTATGCTATTAACAATTTAGGGTGGGACCTCTTTATAATCTGTTTGGGTCCCTATTCCTTGGAATTTTGTTTTTAGTGTGTTTTTAACAAAAGAAAAACTGAGTTGTTGTCTTTCAAGTGTTTTTTTTTTTTTAAAGGAAAACTGTTTGCCTGTTCACCCGCACTAAACCCAATACACTTGGTTATAGTGTGTATTAACAGGATTCCATAGAGGGGTCACATACTTAAATAGGTTCAATAGGTCCCGAGATATCAGCTTCTGAAGTTCCCATGCTGGCCGCTTCTGTCTCCCTCTGTCACCTCCTAATCCTGCCCTCTGCTATCTGAATATTCATAGTCTTCAATTCCACGTCCTAGTGACAAGGAGTCACCACCAGTCACGTGAGTGCAGCGCTCTCTCAGCAGAGCGCATGCGCCAGAAGATTTATCTTCTGGCACATGCGCTCTGCCGAGAGGGCGCTGTGCTTACATGACTGGTGACTCCATGTCACTAGGATGTGGAGTTGAAGACTAAATATTGAAATAGCGGGGTCGGGATTAGGAGGTGACAGAGGGAGAAAAAGCGGAAAGCCGGGTGGTCCTGCCTCTGCGCAGCTCCCTGAATACAGCATGGGACCTACGGAAGCTGATATCTTGGGATCTACTGAAGCAATTTAAGTAAGTGACCCCTCTATGGAATCCTGTTCACCCACACTATAATCCAGTGTATTGGGTTTAGTGCGGGTGAACAGGTTGACAGTTTTCCTTTAAATATTTATTTTGTGTTGCTTCTTAGATAGATTTTGTGCCTGGTAGTTATCTAGGTTATCTAGGAGGCCGGATGAAGCGCATTCCTATGCGTGAGACCGCCGGCAGTCGCCTCTGAGCGCTCCACTGTCCGAGTTCTCCGTGTCCGAGCCGTGACCCGAGATGGGAGCAGGAGTACCTGGATTATAGCGGTGAGTGCAGGGCACCTTTGTCCTTTGTATACTACTATTCGGTGATTGTTGCTTTCACTGTCCTAGCACCTCCGCTGCCAGAGTTGGGTTTCCATATCTGCGGGACGCCATTTCCATCTCGTGGTCTCAGGAGGTTTAAGGTACCGGTGCCACTACCTTTTCTTTTGTTATTACCAGTCAGTTATCTAGGTTTAGTTGCTGTGGATATTAAAAACGTGTGGATCAACGAGAAATCACTGAATCACATGATATAGGAAGCACATGATTTATTGTGCAGTTTTTCATAGTGTTTATGAGCCAAAGCTAAAAGTGGATTCTAAAGGAATTGGAAGTGTATAGGAAGGATTCACACCTCTCCTTAGTGCTGGATCCACTTCTGTCTGTGGCTCAAAAGGCTGCACAAAAAACTTCACTGGCATTTAAAATTAAAATTAATTGTTGGCATAAAAAAGAAAATGTGTGTCATTTCGAACCTAGGGCACATTCTCACATACTGGTGCAAATTTACTATTACAAATGTGCCAAAATTCTGTCTCAATTCATCCCAAAAACTGTCATACATAACTTGTACCACATTTATTATTGCTTATAATCACTCTTTGTGTCTCACTTAAAAAGGGGCTTGAAGTGGATCAAACAAAAGGCACAATTGGTACAGCTCACCCAGCCACATAGAAGTGCAGTCTCACTGGCTGACTGATCCTGAATGGCAAGCGCCAGGTGCATGGATGCCGCGTCGGACAGACAGAATGGAGTATCCAAGGAAATTTGTAGGAATCCAGCACCAGGTTAAAGTGTATAAACCTTATTTATTCTGTTTAAAAAAACAAGTTGTATGGTAATTCCCTGTAATGAATTTAGAACCTGCAAGGTCTTTAGGTGTGCTGTCCTGAATGCAAAGGAGGGTGTCGTATTCCTGAAAAAAATGGACATTACCTGAAATGCCTCCTTGTGTGGCAAAATTATAGTGCAAAATATTGACCACCACTAGGTGGTATAAAGTTATTCAACAAAGTCTAAAAGTGCACCAAATATATTTTTGAGAATGAGCTGCTGTGATAAAATCATATTAGACTGTTTGATACAGGATTAGTAATTGTGTCGATCTCTCTCTTTTTTTTTTTTTTAATACAGTTTTCACCTTTTAATGTGTGAATATACCCTTAAAGACAATGGAGGTTCTCAACAGGTTCAGAGCCTTTTGTGTGTTGAAAAATTGCAAAATGCGCAAAATTTATGTGACTTTTGGTTTTCCACTTTGCAGTGGTTGCTGATTTATGAAGTATGACCTTTCTTAACCCCTAGAGGGCACGGAATGTACAGGTATGCCCCGGGTTGCCTGGGGCTTGCCGCAACAGGACATACACGTATGTCCTGAGTCCCATCCCAGCTATAAAGCTCCTGGCTATAAAGCTCCTCCGCTCACATCATAGACCGCAGGTCCCGGCTACTATATAGAGACTCGCCGGTAATGGCAGACATCAGCAACCATGCTGATGTCCACCATTAACCGTTCAGATGTCATGATCAATACCCAGGATCGCCCAAGACCTTGTGCTACCTGGTTCCAAGAGTGAAATGCTGCCCCCTCCCCAAAAAGAAAAAAAAAAAGCATTAGGTAGGCAGCAGTTCCCCCACATTAGATAGGCAGCATAGTTTTACACACACAGACACACTCACCTGGCCTACTCCCTGCGGCAGCAGCCTGAGGAGTGAGGTAAGCTCACTGTCTTAAAATGGTGCTATTAAGCAGCTCGGACTGCACCGGCGCTGCGGACACTTTAGAACAGTGAGCAGCAGCGGCGCAGCTGCAGGGACGGCCCAAACATGGACCTAGTTGGCAAAAAAAAAAGTGACGCCTGGGACCAATGTTTTTGCGCAACAGGGTAAAAAGTCAAAGTAGAAAAGACGCAGAGGAATCATACAGATTGGTGTACAGAAGGGATTTTTTATTTTATTTTTTATTTTATTTTTTATTTGCATACAAAATTTCTCACCCTCGTGCAATGTCACTTTAAATAGGTCACAAATAAGCAAAATCAAAGCAAAAATAAAGACACACAATGATAAATGTCCCTCATAATGAATACTGCAGCAAATATGGCCAAACAATATATTATTATAATTTATTTTTTTTGTGTGTGTTATATGTGCATCAATGAGAATTTGGAAGCTTCATTCTCTAGTGATCTATGATCTCCAAACTGTGGACCTCCAGATGATGGTTGTCTGGCCATGCTGGGAGTTGTAGTCTTGCAACATTTAAAAAACCACTGCTCTAGGCCATGGCCATGCTGGGAGTTGTAGTCTTGCAACATTTAAAAAACCACTGCTCTAGGGCATTCTGTCATGGCATGATGGGAGTTGTAGTTTTGCAACAGCTGGAGAGGGCCACAGATTGGGAAACACTACTTTAGGGCACGGTGGACATTTATTTAGACCAATGTTTCCCAACCAGGTGGGAAAAACTACAACTCCCAGCACGTTGGCTGTCCGGGCATGCTGGGAGTTGTAGTTTGGCAACATCTGGAGGCTGGTTGGAAAACACTGATTTAGACTTTGTTCTGTATGGACCCTTTTTTCTTTTAACTATATATTTCCACAGGTTGCTCCATGCGAATTGTTCCAGAAATTTCCAGCAACCACCAAACTTCACCAGTAGTAAAATCTCATGTAACATGTAGCTTTGCGGTGTGTGGCTTTATGATGCGCATTAAACGCAAAGTCTGAATTTAAACGACGAGAAAGGAAAAAAAAAATCCCGCTTCAGCCTATTTTGTGTGAACTTGGTTCCTACATTTCCCCCACACGGAGCACTCGAGTATTATGTGCGCTGACCTCCCCCCCAGCCCAAACCTATATTATCCCATTGAGGACTGACATGGACGCCCCGGGTGACAGACGAGCCGCTTACAGGAGGCTGAACCGTGTGAACAGTGTGTGTGGAGAAGGCGGCTCTCCTGCGGTACATGAATGGAGCCGGGGAGGGGCGCCATTGTCCCGGGGAGGGGCTGGCACAGGAGTCTAGTGTTACCAAGTTTCTAACAGCTGAAGGGGACGCAGCGGAGGCAGAGATGGGGGTGGGGTGGCATAAAGACATCAGATGTGTGTAGCCGCATCCAGTCTGTACAATCCCGGGGAGCATGACGAGAGCCTGAGCCGGGAACCGAGTGTCACCTCACCCGAGGATGATAGAAGTCTACATTCCGTCTGTGGGGCACCAGGTGTACAAGGCTGACAAGACCCGCACGGTAGGCACCGGCCGGGGGCACTGACTTGTAGTTATACCCATTTAGGCTGTGGGGGCAGGAGGACCTGGGCACCTGGAGCCGATTAGCTGGTGTCTGCCCCTGTGTTACTTAGCACAAAGGACCCTGGAGCTGATGTCTGCCCC
This sequence comes from Hyla sarda, assembly GCF_029499605.1. Taxonomy (NCBI): domain Eukaryota; kingdom Metazoa; phylum Chordata; class Amphibia; order Anura; family Hylidae; genus Hyla; species Hyla sarda. The sequence continues at coordinate 166,967,558 of NC_079192.1, forward strand.
CAGTTATGCCCATAACCTGGCACTGCTGAACAGTGTACATCCATAAACTGCTTGTATATGTTTAACCTGGGCAGATGATGCCCACAAAGTCATTTTACATTGTAACCTATTAGTACAGGGAACTTTTTGCAGACTCTTATTTGGTATATTTAGTGTGCCCCCCCCCCCCCCCTCATCATTTAGGACTCCTGCCTGGGTACAGGGGCACCTTCATCATTCCTCAAAGTCTGAATATTGGTGGACTACAGATTACCTCCACAAGTTCAGTGCGTCTAATGTTGGTACCAGAGACGCCATGGTTATTGTAAAAACGTCAGTTTTTTCCTATTTTACCCCCCATATGGGGACTATTCAAGTGTAAAAAAATGTAAAAGTAAAAAAAAAGTGAAAAATCCCCTCCCCCAATAAAAAAGTAAAACGTCCGTTTTTTCCTATTTTACCCCCCGGGATTGGACCACAAGCTAAAAGAAGGGAAGGATCAATATGCGCGAAAAATTAGCATATGTGAATTTTGGGGCGCCCGCCAGTCTGACACAGTAACTAGTATTGGAGCCTTGTTTACACCACGAGCTGGAAGCAGGGAGGGATGATCACTGTGATGTGTACTGTGGAAAAAAAAAATGTGAATATTCGTATTTGCGAATATATAGAGCTTTATTGGCGAATAGGCGATATTTGTGATAAATATTGCAATTTTGAATATTGGCGCCCAACACTATTTCCCAACCAGGGTGCCTCCAGCTGTTGCAAACCTACAACTCCCAGCATGCTCAGATAGCCGTTTTACAAAACTACAACTCCCAGCGAAATAGAGCAGTGTTTCCAAACCAGGGTGCCTCCAGCTGTTGCAAACCTACAACTCCCAGCATGCTTAGATAGCCGTTTTGCAAAACTACAACTCCCAGCGAAATAGAGCAGTGTTTCCAAACCAGGGTGCCTCCAGCTGTTGCAAAACTACAACTCCCAGCATGCCCCGACAGCCGTTGGCTGTCCGGGCATGCTGGGAGTTGTAGTTTTGCAACAGCTGGAGGCACCCTGGTTTGGAAACACTGCTCTATTTTGTAGGATGTATGGTACACATGGTATGTAAGGTTTTGTTGATGCCACTACATAACCCTGTTGAAGCTTGTGCTGAGGTATATGACGTATGGGACAGTGTTCTCGTGCTGTGCATTGCACAATGTTATAGCAGAGGTGTCTAGACTTTGATCTGTGGCAGTTCCTCTCCTAGTCGCTCTTCTGTTGTCAAAATGGGAAAGAATACTGAGAAGTGGAAAGGAAAACCGTCCCAAAGCTTTTCTTCAGCAACTCCGCAAATAACGCTTTGGGTTGTTTTCTTTTCTTTTCATGTGTCTGAATAGAAGACTGGAGAAGAGTTGGGTTGGAGGGAACACTTTTGCAGGGGTGACTACAGATTTCAGTGAATTCACAAAGCATGTATTTGTTGTTTGGTCCAGTACAAGGTTATAGTAAGTGTTATAGTAAGTGTCATAGTAAGTGTCATAGTAAGTGTTATAGTAAGTAAGTGTTATAGTAAGTGTTATAGTAAGTGTTATAGTAAGTGATATAGTAAGTGATATAGTAAGTGTTATGGTAAGTGTTATGAATTTTAACAAACTGTTAATAAACAGTTGTGGATTCTAGGCATGTTGCATATTTTCCTGACTGGGGACCCCTTTGTAGATGGCAATAGTCCTTAATAAAGCATATAGACTTAGGTATGTTCATGACATAAGCCTGATAAGGGCCTGTTCACACTACATATTTTTGGAGTGGAATTCGGCTCCGGAGTTCTTCTCGGAAAATACGATGCAGCAGTCTCTCGTTTTTAAAGGAGATCTGCAGTGAAATAAACTTATCCCCTATCCACAGGATAGGGGATAAGTGTCTGATCGCGGGGTGGTCTGACCACTGGGACCCCCCGCGCTCTCCCGTATGGGGCCGTGGCTCACTGAGGTTGACAAAGCTCTATGGGAGAGGCGGGGATGCATGAGCACTGCATCCCTGCCTCTCCCATAGAGATACATGGAGGGGGCGTGTCAGCCGCAGCATCATGCTGCGGCCAGCACGCCTCCTGCACGGGAGAGCCAGGGCCCCGTGCAGGAGATCGCGGGGGGTCCCAGTGTTCGCACCCCCCCGCAATCAGACACTTATTTCCTTTCCTGTGTATAGGGGAAAAGTTTATTTCACTGCAGATTTCCTTTAATGGGATTCTGCTGCACCATTCACACTATGGAATTTCCACAGTGGACCTTCCGACACAGAAATTCCAGACCCCAGAAAGAATGATCATGTTCATTCTTTGTGGTGGAATTTGCTTGGAAATGCATTGCCGTCTGTGTTGTTTCCATTCAATCCTGGCACTGGCTTGTTCTGCTGGCACCCGCTACAGATGGAATATCTCGGGGCGGAAATTCCGTAGTGTGAATGAGCCGTAAAGGGGTTTTAGCATGATCCACTTTCTACAACAAAGATAATATTTTGTTGAATGAAATGAATTGTCTCGCTCTGATAAATAATGCAGACATGGCTTTATTTTCTTGTCTCTGCCTTCTTTTTAACCACTGCCTTCTGTGTTGGGCGGAGCTTCTGTCACATGGTTATCTTTGAACTTCATTTCCCAGCAGTCATTAGTGCAGAAGCTAATTCCTGTACTGCATGGAGAATCTAATCTATATGATAATAAAGTTATGTTTTCTCTCCTCACACAGCGTACAGTGTTATAAGAGGGAATAATATCCCTTTCTCCTGCCAAGTGAGTGAAGTGTTACAAACTGTAATATAGAATTTATAGCAGTACATGATATGATGTATATTAACCTCATCCTGTCTGGTGAATATTAAGCCAGACAAGCATACATAAGTGTGTAAATACTTCGGGTGGTGCTACCTATTTACCCTAATACTTACCTGGCTAACTACCTTTCTAAATACCTGGCTACTTAGCTAGCTAGCTACCTAGCTAACTAACTACCTGGCTAGCCACTTACCTACCAACATATTTACCTATGGTGGATTCCCTAATAAGGGAACTAACTACTGTGGGTCATAATTACCCAAAGGGGGAACTACCTTCCCTCTGGGGGGGGGGGGGGGTATACCTTCTTAATGGGGGGACCTACTAATTTACCCACTTTTACTGTTCAGGACAAGAAAGGAGGCATTATTACAGTTTAAAGCTTATAAATAGGGAGCTTGTGTAGAGGCGGAAAGAGCACTGGAAAATGTAGAGTCTAAGATGTTTGTACTGCAGATGCTAAAGAAATGAGTTTTGGCTAGAAAAAGTTGACATGACAGTCTGACAGAAAGGAAAGAGGACGACTGCAATTAGAGAAGACGTCACCTGTGAGTCACTGGATGTAACTAATCACTTACATGGCGTGCAAATCCTATGTACAGCTCTTTTCTACCACTATATGGACACTGAATTGGAGGAATACTGGTCTTTTGTGTAGTGGGATTTATATAGTGATGGTCATGGTGTGGCAGTATTATTTGTCCCGTGTACCTTACTGGTAACACACAAAACTAGCGCTGTGCATCTATTTCATTTTTTTGGAGTTGCTCACCATTTTCTTTCCTTGCACTGTGAATGGAAGTTATTATTGGTACCACTTTTGCGTATATATCACTTCTTTTATTCAATTTTTTTTCTGGCATATGATGGAACAAAAAAATCAGCAATTTTGGACTTTATTTTTTTACATTTACGCCATTTTAAAAAAAAATGCTATTCACTGCCTAATTCCTGGGGAAAAAACCCTCCCGCTGGATAACCCCTTTAAGTCTATGCCCAGAAAGGGAGAGAAAACAAACGCACTAACATTTGTTACCACCTACAGTCGGGAAGATAATAAACTGAGATATCATTATAGGACATCTGCAGCAAAAAAAAAAACTTATCCCCTATCCACAGGATAGGGGATAAGTGTCTGATCAGTAGGACCCCCCCCCCCCCCCCCCCCCGCTATCTCCCAAACAGGACCCCTGCATTGCCATTCTGTGCGCCGACTAAGGCGCATAGCGCCGAGCTTACTGGGCTCAACAGACACGCCCCCTACATACAGCTCTATTAAAGAGGCAGGGAGGCACAAACTCTGCATCCCCGCCTCTCCCATAGAGATACATGGAGGGGGCATGTTGGCCGCAACGTCATGCTGCGGCCGACACGCCTCTTGCACAAGAGAGCCGCAGCAGAGCCGGGGCTCCGTGCAGTAGATCGGGGGGGGTCCCAGTGTTCAGACTCAGCAGATTTCCTTTAATAAATATGTTTTGTACCAGGATGCTGTTTTAAAAATGTCTTAAAGTAAGGTGCAGGTTTACAGCTAAACAGAGTCCCATTATGGGCAGTATGCTGTCTTTAAGTTAGATTGAATACCATAATGGGAGTAGTAATAGAGAGACATGGCGAACTTGAAAGGGCTTTATAAATGCAGTAATGCTAAAATGAATTATACTAAAATAGAAAATGAGGGGAGAGCACATCAGTAAACTGAGCAAGCTGAGCAACCTATAGTTACCTTGGGCACACACAGCAGAGGTCCTGGGTCTTCAATGAATAAACACCTGCGGGGTGCACATACTAGGTAAACTACCATATATGGCAATAGCAGAAAAGGGAGCATACGTGCACTCACTGCCGGGATGGTGTCAATGCATCCAGGATCACAGGAACATGCCGAGATGGAGAGGAGCACTCAGAGGCAACGCCAGCCGTTTTGCACGACAATGCGTACTTCTTCCGGCCTCTGAGGCCGGAAGAAGTACGCATCGTCGTATGAAACGGCTGGCATTGCCTGTGAGCGCTCCATTCCGTCTCGGCATGTTCCCGTGATCCCAGACTCACGGATGCGTTGACACCATCCAGACGGTGAGTGCACGTACGCTCTCTTTGTTATTGCTAAAATGAATTATGAGAGCGAGTTTATTTATTGTAATTTTACCCATGTCGTGTATAGGATTACCTGTTACAAATGTAAAATCTACTATGTGGGTTATATGCAACATGACTAAAATAAAAAAATAAATAAAGGAGCACCTACTTGATTCCACTAATCCCATGTGTCTGAATCTTTCCAATGCATCTATCCCTTTTTAAAATAATAAGCACACAGTGTTGGGTCTGGTCAGTCAAGGTGGAGCACAAGGAAAGGACAGGTCCATGGGGTGCATTCTGCAAGAGGAATGCATATTTAAGCGAGTCTTGGAATTATATCCAGTGGAACCATGTCTTATAAAAACAATCATAGTCATGGAGCGTGGAATACAAGTTCTCCAGGTACATGATGTAATAAACTTAAATGAGCACTGTCATATTTAAATACTTTTTATATGTTGTACATCTTGGCAAAACATTAACCTTTCTAATATACTTCATAAGAAAATTCTATTCCCTTTTTATAGAAATCATGGCTTATAAAATCATGGCTTTGTCCAAGCTGAAGCACAGGCGTAGACAAAGTCCAGTAAGTGAGGAGGGGCTAGCACTGTGCTCTCTCCTGTCTGATAGGACTCCTCTGTGCTCTCTCCTGTCTGATAGCACTCCTCTGTGCTCTCTCCTCTCTGATAGCACTCCTCTGTGCTCTCTCCTCTCTGATAGCACTCCTCTGTGCTCTCTCCTCTCTGATAGCACTCCTCTGTGCTCTCTCCTCTCTGATAGCACTCCTCTGTGCTCTCTCCTGCCTGATAGCACTCCTCTGTGTTCTCCTGTATGATGGTACTCCTTTGTACTCTCTCCTATCTTATAGCACTCCTCTGTGCTCTCTCCGGTCTGATAGTACTCTTCTGTGCTCTCTCCTGTCTGATAGTACTCCTCTGTGCTCTTTCCTGTCTGATAGTACTCCTCTGTGCTCTCTCCTGCCTGATAGCACTCCTCTGTGCTCTCTCCTGTCTGATAGCACTCCTCTGTGCTCTCTCCTGTCCTATCAGCCAGGAGAGAATACAGAGGAGTGCTAGCCCACCCTCACTTACTGGACTTTGTCCATGCCTGTGCTTCAGCTTGGACAAAGCCATGATTTCTATAAAAATTACATTTTCTTATGAAGTATATAGAAAGGCAAATGTTTTGCCAAGATGTAAAACATATAAAAGGCTTATGAATCTGACAGTGCCCATTTAAGCAAATCAGAGAGAGTTCAGAGGAGTTGTGGATTGTTTTTAAAGCGAATGGATACACGCCCGTGTGACCAAAAAGTGACTGTGTTTAGACATTCACTGAAATTTCAGAGTGATGGAGAAGAAAGAGCACCAGAGAAAAGTCAAGAAGGTATATTGTGCTGCACCTTGGTTTTTGCCACTATTTTGTACTTTACTGTGGTGATGTGGGGAGGTATTTTGTGGTGCACTTGCGTGTTTGGTTCCTCAGGGAGGTATTTTGTGCTATACTCTGGTGTTTGGCACTTGGAGTGGGGTATTTTGTGCAGCTCTGTTGTATTCTTTTAGTGCTTCTGGGGAGATATCTCCAAGAAGTTATTTTGTAATGCCTAGGGTATTTAGATACAGGGCTAAGACCAATAAATTGAATCTTTGCCTAAAATGAAGTAAATTTGAGTAGCCGTATTAGTCCAGTGATGCTGATGCAAATCATAAAATGTTGCAGTATCTTGCAATAACTTTTTTATTGGAAAGCCTTTGTATGACCTCTCCATTCCACAGAATATAGCTTTTTTTTTTTTTTGCAAACGTAAAACAAATACCTGTCAGCTGTCAGGATCCGGGCTGGTACGCAGGAAGGTCACTGTAGTGGATCCTCTGTGTCAGTGAGGAGATGGTGTGGGCCGTACCAGGGGAGCGGAATCTAAGAGGTTACTGGTTTTCACCAGAGCTCGCCGCAAAGCGTGATGGACTTGCTGCGGCAGGTAACCCCCAGGTCGTTCCACCCGATAGCGACTCAATCACTGACAGCTGAGACAGGTGCGGTGCACAAGGCAAGGCGAGGTCAGACGTAGCAGAAGGTCAAGGCGGGCGGCAAGGTTCATAGTCAGGGGCAACGGCAAGGGTCTGGATACACAGGCTAGGGAACACACAGAAACGCTTTCTCAGGGCACAAGGCAACAAGATCCGGCGAGGACAGGAAGGGGAAGTGGGTTTTTATAAGAATGGAGGTGATAGCACTTGATTGGGCCAGGCACCAATTAGCGGTGTACTGGCCCTTTAAATTTCAGAGAGCCGGCGCGCGCCCTAGAGAGCGGGGCCGCGCGCGCCGGGACGGAAGGAGGACGGGGCAGGTGAGCAGAACGGGATGCGACCCGCGGGCAGGCACGTCCCGCTGTGCAGATCGCATCCCCACCGGGGGACTCAGAGCAGCAATCCCGGTCAGAGAGTCTGACCGGGACGCTCCTAACAGAAGATGAACGCCGCGAGCGCTCCGGGGGAGGAGTGGGACCCGGAGCACTCGGCGTTACATCAGCATAATCATAAATCCTTTCAGAGTGAAATACTGAAGGATTAGTATTTTCTGATGATTAGCTGTGATCACTACCTGCCAGCCCTAACCTCCACTGAGAACATGAAAGGGCCAATGTTTTTTAACTTATTTTCTCATGGCAAAGTCGTATTCTTCTCTGGTTGTGTTCATTTGATACCAATGCATGCCAGCCTGTGTGCACGTAAATCATCCAGATTACTTTGATGTTTAATAGATTTAATTTCAAGGAGATTGACTATTGTAGCCAAACAGGCATTCCAAATACAGTGATTCATATCAGCATTCAGGCTAGAACGGGGAGGAAAGTTTACCCCTAGTACAACCTTTTTATGCCATGAAAAATATATTTGTAATACATTTCTGAATAATGAAGGTAATGATAATCTGATAAAATCAATAACCAAAGCGTTCCCTGTGCTCTGATTATTGATTTTCATGGCTACACCAATGAAACTGGAGAAAAAAAACTAAGTAAATGAAAATATGTTGGAATCTCTGCTATTCAGTTTGAAGGCTGCAGACCTCTTTACTTTGCTTTGTTTATTGTTGATTTATTGTTGATATTGTAAATTGAAGCAACTATCTATATAGTCTTCAGTAAAAATTTCCTACCATTTAGCTGCTACTCAGAGAAAGGTAAGATAGAGCTGCCAGAGAAAAATAACAGCTTAGAGTAAGCATTGGAAGAGAAACCTTGAAGGGCAGAATATAGAAAGAGCAAACAGACAAAAGGTAGTTTGCAGAGGAGAATCATATAGGCTCATACAAGTATAAAGAGAAAGCAGAAAGCACACTGCATAGTCTGTAGAAGTGAGACTAAGCAATACTCTGAGTAATGTGATGTCTGCCCTGGATTAACTTGACTGTTCCTTTAAACAGAATTTGTTTGCATTTTGGAACTTTTTGTTTCCTATATAGTTAGTCTACTTCTCTTGTTCAGATCAAGTTACATGCTGTAGGCTGTCTCTATGTCACATGCACATTGTTTGCTCTGTATGTTCAAGAACCAATATTGATGACTTGGCAGTGCACTTGTTCATGTAATGAGATTTTGCATGTCAGAGAACATGAGTCTGCTCCCCTGAGTAACCCTCTAGGGCAGTGATAAATGTCCAGAATCCTTTCTATTGCCAGGTCCATTGGGGGAGATTTAGCAAAACTGGAACAAAGAACGAGGCCAAGGAGATGTCCAAGCAGTCATATTTCAACTTTCATTGTCTAACGTCCTTTGGAGAATAATCTTACCTGGTAGTTGTGGGAAATACCTCCTACTTTTCTTTTGCCTTATAGTAGAAAGCACTTTCCATAGTAATCTTTTTGTATAGCTCTCTTATTTTATGGTGGTATGTTCAGTTCTATTGAATAAAATTTTTACTGCATTTGATATTTGTATGATCCTAAATACAGTTGTGTGCATAAGGCTTTAGGCTATGATATGGAGTTTTGAGTTATGTCCACACAGTATTTTAGGCAGTTATTTTTTTTTAAACAATAAAACTTTCCTTTTTAAATAGTTATTTTATAGCTGAAAAAATGCCTTAATGCACCTTATGTATTTTTCCCATTGGATTCTATTGAGCCAAAAAAAAACAGCTTTTTGTGTATACATAGTATAATTCGTTAATTATTACAGTCATACAATTAGGTCCCGGGGCTTGTTTTGTCCAATTATATGCCTAAATTCAAAATCACTTGTAATTCACTAGATATGGAAATAAAACAAAACGTATCCTTTCAAAATGTGTTTTAGCATACCCAAAATGGTGGGAAGTCCACATATCATATCAATTTAAATTATGCATATGCAGAGGCATGAACACCTAAAAAAAAAGGGAGATGGGGAGGGATGTACAATCCTAGTCTTACCCCTCCCATTTATCTTGCCTCTTAGTAAGGGTGTCCCCAACCAGTGATGTAGAATAGAACAAAAATGGTGGTACATTGGTTAAATATTCAAAAGGTGGGAGGAAGAGCAAATGACTGTCATAAAAAACTGGTTAAATAGACACATACATTTTGTATCCTCTGTATGTTATAAAGTAATAGTTACACCTGGTTAAATGGATATTGTTTGCATGCTGCATTTTGAGAAAAAATAAAATAAAATACCAGTAACCCAAAAAATGTACCACAAGTAAAGAAAAACACACAAAATGAAAGCAGCATTGTTTTATTGTGTTTTATTTTTTCGCACTGACCACTAGCTAACATGTGGTGCAGGACTTTTCATAAAGGGATATTGCTATCTAATAATTTGATGGCATAAGGCTAGGGTATGTGTAAAGGGGTGTGACATCTAGGTCCTCCACTGATCGTAAGAAACAAGGGGCCACGGCACTCAGAACTGCAACTCCTTTCCTGGTTTTCGCATTGCAGCTGCACTACTATCAATAAAGATTTTCTTTAGTTTCCTCGCACAGCAGGTGTTTGGTCGCTGCTTTGCACTGAGAGTGTGGACCCCCAACATTTATAGGATGATGCCACATCCTAGCAATATGCTGTAATTTTATATCTATCATGATTTAAACTCTCCCTAATCTCGCATACCCCCCCCCCCCCCCGCCATCTGTCCCTGACTTTTCACTGACACTATCCCTATGTTTCTTTTCATTCAAAACCCCCTCATTCTACCTGATTTATTGTCTTCTTGGCTGCTCATTCAGCTGTCCTAGTGTGAGGGAGGAAAGGGGGCGTGGCCCAGCATAGAGGCTGTGAACACAGCAGCCTGCAGCTCTGAATCTTCTCTCTGTTTACAACTGTATGTGCAAAGAGAAGAAAGATCGGAGCTCAGATAGTATAATGGATGATGGCATGCAGTAAGGTGTATGCCCTGCTGTGCTATGAGCACAGTGCTGCTTCTGATTGACTTGGCTTGTGGCCAGAACTGGTAGGGAGACCCCTAGTGGTCATTTCTTCAAAGTGGAAAATGAAATAGAAAGTAGCATATTTTTTAATGACATGCTATTGGAAAGTTATTATGCATGCATGAATCTATAATATATCAAATTTTTTTTTTTTTTTTGATGAAAGGTACCCTTTAAATAGTTTTATAAACATTTCATAAATAATTTATAATAGATGCCTATTATCCCCAAAATTAATATTAACAATGTGACAATCATATATAAATCCAAGGATAGGCAGCACTTCCACTGTAGGGAAAAGTCCTGGGGGAATTTCTTGCGTATATATAATATAAAGAGAAGGCCTGACTCATCAACGCCCAGCCTAAACCCTTGGACCTAGAAAGCTGAATTTTTTCACAGGTGTTGTTTTTAAGACTTAGACGAGGAATAAGAGAGGATTTTTCTAAATTCAACCCTTAAGGGGGTGAAAAAGGGGTTGAAAGTTTGTATGGAAGTCTGTCATTTTTGAAGCTAGAAGCATGAAACTTTGTTTTTAGACTAACAATTAGAGATAAAGAAACACATATTTTAACGTTTTCTAAAATTCCACCCCTGAAGAGGTGAAATGGGGGTTCAAAGTTTGTATGAATTAACCACTTGCTGCAGAATGCCAGGTATACCTGGCGCTGCAGCACAGGAGGGTTATGAAGCAAGCTCAGGAGCTGAGTTCGCATCATACCCGCACGGTCCTGGCTGTTATCAGCAGCCAGGACCCGTCGCTAATGCCGGACATTGCCGTTCCGCCAGATGTCAGGCATTAACTCTTTAGACGTGGCGATCAAAGTTGAAATAATTCGGGTTGTATGGATGCCCGTAGACTTTACCCAGAGCAGCCTCATTAATATAGGATTGTAAGAAGTAAATCTATGTTACCCCAAATTTAATGTGAGCGAAGCCGTGGGCAAAAGCTAGTTTATTATAAAAGGCTATTCTGCAGTCATGGGAAAGGGGTCCTGTTAAGGTATGTTTCCGTGGGCTGGATTGAGGATGGAAAAGCTACAGCAGAGTACAGAAGGGGATGAGATTTTCTTAAACCTTGTCCACATGTCAGCTGACAAGCATGTCAGTTCATGTTGTGGATTTTCTGTTCTTTTCACCCAAGGAATTTTTTGGGAAAGTAAAAATTTGCTTAAAAACTAATGTGTTGTGGATCTTATTTGCTGCAAAAAAATCTCATTCAGGGGGAAAAAGTAAACAAAGAAAACAAAAACTAAACATGTAACAGAGACTGGCAGAGGACAAGGAAAGCATTATCATTGAATTTTTTTTCCCCACCAAATTTAGCACAATTTGTTGTGGATTTTCTCACAAATTTTCTTATGATTTGGATCCAGATTCTGGGTGATTCATGGGAATTATGCGAACATACACTTAAACCTTGTAGATGACCTAAATAGACTGCTCATGTAGATGGCATTTACCTTATCTTTTAGTCAGAATTCAGGACTTCTGTTTTAAAACGAAATCCTGCTTGCTTTGTCATACAGGACTTGGGTGTGGGGCTTGGTTGTTTGTTGTTCACCGAGAGCAAAAGAATCTGCGTTCAGGTCTGTCACATGATCTGACCTTAGATCAAATGTCAAAAGTTAGAATAGGAAAGAACATGTTTTGTTATTGACACAATTACCCAGCTTGCCACTGTATAATATTCAGATTTGTATTATGTTTTGGCCTTTTAAGCTTTTGTATTTTACAACATAATATAAACATATATAAGGCTCACCTTTGTGGTTTGTGCGTATATATCTTGAAATACAGTACATAACCAGCAATTGTGTAAGATAGAAATCTATGTTATCTGAATCTTTTACGAGTAGAGAACATTGTGATGAGAATTTGCAGAAGATTACATTTTCCTCTTTAGGCTCTTATTCATATATTGAGCTATTTGAGTGAATCTAATATATATCTATCTCCATTTGTTTTCCAAAATGTTCAGTGTTACAATGAAGAAATATTTTTTTTTTCAAACACGCATGGCGTCATATATTATTAGGAATGAGAAGGGAGCAATAGGGGCTTTAAGACATCCAAGAGTGTCATGCCCATCAATTTGGTAAGAGTGGGGTAGGTTTCCACTTGGTAAAACGCCAATAAAAACGCCCATTCTGCCGCGTGGCGTTTTTTTTTTTTTTTAAAGAAAACGCTGCAGCCAGTTGTTAGCTGCAAGTCAATAGGAAACAGCAACACAATGCCATATGCACTTGGTGTTTTTCAGTTTGGTAAGAAAATAAATATACATAGGCGCTTGTCAGATGGAGAGTGCTCACTTAGCTGCTCAATCCTGTATGTTTCCCTGAAAACCATACAGTATTAAGCGATAGAAAAATGTCCCACTTATAAAACACTAAGAAGTATAATATGGATGAGCGCTTAGTGAGACTATATGATGTTATGTTATATCAGAATATTGCAACACTATATAACTTGTAATTGGCAACAAAGTTACTAAGTATCCTCTGTGCTAAACTCACATTGATACCTGTATCTTCATGAATGGGGTTGTTGAAGTCCGCGACCCTGCTGATGTTTCCTCTGCTTTTTCTGCAGGATTCGCTGCTCTGCAGTGTCCGGGTGCAACGTTCTGCAGAAGTCCGGGAGGATGATAGTATAGTAGTCCGGTAGGATGGAAATGCTGTATAATCTATCTTGTGGGTATGCCGGTAGATGGATCGATTGCAAGGGGGGACCCAGAGAAAATAGGGAGAGAGCCCTGGCCGGTGGCGTCTCTACCCCTCTGGTTCCCGCCGGTGTGTGCAGATCCGTGAGTGCCTGGTAGAGTGACGTCACTAGTGGGCACAATGAGGGACAAGGGAGTATCTCCGAAGCTTTTCAGAAGCTAGCGGCTTCCTTCGTCAGGGATCTGCAATCCCCTTGCAATCGATCCATCTATCGGCATACCCACAAGATAGATTATACAGCATTTCCATCGTACTGGACTACTATACTATCATCCTCCCGGACTTCTGCAGAACGTTGCACCCGGACACTGCAGAGCAGCGAATCCTGCAGAAAAACCCGAGGAAACATCAGCAGGGTCGCGGACTTCAACAACCCCATTCATGAAGATACAGGTATCAATGTGAGTTTAGCACAGAGGATACTTAGTAACTTTGTTGCCAATTACAAGTTATATAGTTTTTCAGTTTGCCCTTTTTTTTTTTTTTTAATCATTTTTGGCGTTTTTTCAGCTATTTTGGGCTCCTTGGCAGTTTTTCAAAAACGACCTCTTGTTGAGACTATGGCGTTTTTTTGGGGGAAAATCTTGGCATTTTCATCCCATAGAAGTCTATGGGAATGAAAAAATGCCATGTGGGTTTTAGCTTTGCCATTTTTGCAGGTGGTTTTTATTCTTTTATGGACTTTAGCAATCCAAAAAAGTGATGGAGATACCTTTTTTAATTAAAATTTCATAGGGTACCTTTAAAAAAGAATTATAAAAAAGATACAGTATTGATGGAAAAAATTGTATTTAACAAAATTTATCTTTTTTACAACAAAATGTTCCATAATGGGAGTAGTACCTGTACTAATTGACAGATCGCCCGGGTCCGTTGCAATCTTCATGTATAATTAATAGATGCGGCCGGCCAGCCAATCACAACTCTGTGGGCAATAGGAATATGTGTATATATACTTCAGTGCAGGGGACCATAGAAGAGCGCCTGGCGCATCTATACATTATACAGGAGGATCACAGTGGGTGTCAGGAGTGACACTCGATGTGATCTGGTCATATATCTATTCTACTTATAGTGAGCCTGCAATGTGTATACAGTATACACATTGCTGGCTCACTTAACCCCTTGCTGAGCTGTGCGCTATGCGTCAGCCCAGCAAGGAAAGAGTTAACTTACACTGCTGGACAGTGTAGGTTAACCCTTTTGGGCGGTATATACTATATACAAGTATCTATAGATTGGGGAGAGCGCCCATAATGAAATGTCTTTCCAAACAGAGAGCCTACAATTGTGTCAAAACTACAACTCCCAGCATGCCCCGAAAGCCTTTGGCTGTCTGGGCATGCTGGGAGTTGTAGTTTAGCAACAGCTGGAGTCTCTCTGACTGGGAGGACACTGCCAGAAGGGTCTGTTCACATTAGGGATCGACTGATATCGATTTTTTTTTTTTTTTTTTTAGGGCCGATACCGATACTCTGTGAAGGTTAGGGCCGATAGCCAATAACTTATACCGATATTCCGCGGTGCGGTGGTGGCGGGGCATTATTGCATTATAGGCAAGGTAATTGCCAATACCGATAAAGTCCAAAATCGTGAATATCGCCAGATAATATCGGCCAAACCGATAATCGGTCGATCCCCAGTTCACATTATACAAAACAGAAAATGTGAACAGAGCATCTGACTTACTAGCCTGGCTCCCTTTTGTAGCTCCGCCCCTAAGGACGTCATCACTAGGGGCATCCCTACACGGACTCGGCGGGGACAGGGAGCGAGGGAGGTAAGTGGACCTCGTGTTCTGTATACACTATATACAGCTATCTATAGATAGCTGTATATTCTGTATACCACCCAAAGGGGCTATAGGAGCAGGGAGTCCTGTCAGTCTGGTGACAGGATTCCCGGCTCGTGTATAGTATATACAGGTACACTATGCCCCCTGTATACTATACGGCCGGGGGAGGTGAGTATTGATGCTGTACATCACTCCTCATCTCCTTACACACTGTGGACCGGGCGCCCAGCATCCGACCCATAGAATGGTACCTGAAGACAGTGAGAAAACTGCAACAGGGGACAAAACTGGCTGTTTCCACACACCAGGGAAAACGCCAGAAAAAACGCCAGAAAAAGTTGTGGCAGTTTTTCTGGTGTGTTTGCTGCCATTTTTTTTGGCGTAAAAAAGAAAAAAACAAAACAAAAGTGGAAACCTAGCCTGAGAAACGCCAAGCAAATTATCTGACCATCAACAATAAACACTAACAGCTGCTCGTAGTTGTAGTATGATGGGAGTGGTATTGAGGAGGCATACCAGCCCCCAGCACTTCAGGGGTTATGGAATGCCTTTTTGACACTTTGTATTATAGAACTAAAGTGTTTTGTTTTTTATTTATTTTTTTTTAGTTAGGAAAGCACAGATAGATATATGAAAGATACCATGTGTCTCCTTGTACTAACAGCCATCTAACAGTATCAGCAGTTTGGAACATGAATTGCAGCTGACAAATTCCCTTTGAAGGGAGGAATACATGTTACCGATATGCTGCAGATGTTCTGCAGCAGAAAATGTGCCAAAGGCAGGAAGTGGATCTGGCTGAAAGGGGGAAGGTATAACACCTTCCTTGATATTTCCTCTTCCAGCTGGATCCTTTCCTGCTTTTGGCAAATATTCTGCTTCATAAAATCTGCAGCGTATCTGCAGCTTGTGTTTGTACCCAAAAGGTCAGTTCACACATGCATATTTTCTGCTGCAAGATATGCTGTAGCAGATTTTGCTACCCATTAAATTCAATGGGCAGCAAAATCTGCTGGAGCAAATTGGCAGCAAAAAAATACTTGTGTGAACTGAGCCTAATTAAAAAAAAAAAAAAACATAAAATGAAAATGGACATGCTGCATTCAGCAGCCCTGAGATGCTTTTTATATTTGTGAATGGTAGGGATCACAGAGGATAGATTTTGAGAAACAATTATGAGGAACAGCATATGGTTCAACAGTTTGGGTAAACTTGAAGGTATTTGAGCCAAAAAAAAAATACATTTAGAAAATTAAATTTTTGATCTTGAAATAGATGCTGGCATCCATTTTTTTTCTTCTGCATTAATTTCTCAAGTCAAATAATATTTATAGGTGAACCCTTCCTATAAAGAGAAACTCTGATTCCAAAATTGCTTCCTACAAGTGCTGAGACTTTCAGTATATGTAATGCATACAGTCTTTGCAAACATTACAATGTGCATTTTCTGTGGGCAGTATGAGAATATTTCCAATATGTATGTGCGCATGTCTTGTTAGTGGTGGAATAGGAACAGGCAAAAGTTGAATTATCAATTGTAGTAAAAAAAAAAATAGAAAAAAGCTGAAAGGCTAAAAAATTTCATGAAAATGATAAAAAAAAATGTATTCAATTTGTGTTTGAGTGTAAAGTATATATCTGGAAAAACTCAGGTTAAAACTGTATTAAAACTACTAATGTGTGCAGCTCACAGCTAAAATGTCCGAGGTTATCATGGTTACTTGCCGATACCCAACGGTCAGTAAAGATTAATAGTAGAAGAAATAATAACCACACCTAAAGGACACCACCATTAAATATGGTGCAGGACCGTGCTTCAATTTTATATGATATTTATTACATACAAAAATACACACGTATTAAAAACAAGCACTAATATTGCTTTCCTACCCCTGGGCCCAAGTGGAGGATATATTACTAGAAATTACAGCACTGTTACTAGGTAATACAATACTTAAATTGGATCTTATATTTTCATATTTTGACCGGCTCATAAGCAATATAGCAGGTCAAAATATGAAAATATAACATTGAATTTAAGTATTGTATTACCTAGTTACAGTGCTGTAATTTCTAGTAATATTTTCTTTTAATAGTCCTTTTACATTTTTGAACATTATGCCCCATTTTTAATGGTAGTGTCCTTGAGGTGTGGTTATTATTACTTGTACTATTAAAATCGTATTAACTGAGGTCAACTTACTGGTAACCGTCCTGTCAAATGGGCTTTGATTTATCCCAAGAGTAATCAGGACATTTATCATTGTTTGTTTGCTTTGGTAAGCAATTTCTGTAGTAAATTTTTTTTTTTACTTTAGTTTTGCTTGTGCTACATATTTATCATACTAACACAGGGGGTTGATCAATTTGGAGCACAATAGCAAAACGCAAGTCGCAGCTGAGACTTCTGTGAGACTTTATTGCGACTTTTTAAATTTGCTTACGTACAGGAGTTTTGTACCCCAGATCAGACCTGGAGCAGACTTCTGACTTTTTTTTAAGGGGTTTGCAACTTTTTTTTTTTTTTTTTTGTGCCTATGTGCGACTTTTGCACATCATAAATTTGTGACCACTGCAAAGTAAAAACAGAAATTTGCTTTGGTAAGGCTGTTTGTAACTTTCTGCTTACCCACAAAAAAGTGCTTAGGCGCACATACAACTTTTTGTGCACCCGGAGTAAGCAAAATAAAAAGGCTCTAAATACCTTAAAGAGTACCTATCATGATCAAAACTCTTCCTTAAAACCAAAGATTTTTTTTAGGTTACTGCATCGCCTTGCTTAATGGCATAGATCCTCATGCGGCTGTATATCTATTGTATGCAGAATGTCTGGAAAAGATGTCGCCATTTCAAGTTACTTGACTAACATTATTCTAGTGCCTTTTCACATAGATTCACCAAACAGACTGTTGAACCTTAACAGCTAATGGTAAATAAAAAGCTCTCCTTTATACAGGCAGTACATCTGCCACAATGGCCTTCCATTGGCCACACAGTAGACTCAAATCTCAGCTTATCAGTCCTTGTATTGATAATACTAGAGATAGGTGTTTACACCAGGCTGTTTTCTTTCAGGGAAACCACAGAATAATGTGGCATGGTGTTAGAAGTCAAAAGTACAATTTTATTGCTACTTGCATTCTCATTGTGGGTCGGACGACACAAACCTTAGCTTTTTATTGCACACAAATAAAAGTTCAGTTTTAATAGTCCGACTAGTTAATCTTTTTTTAGAGATGGTTGTAATCCCGTCTTGGATAGAAAAAATATACTGTATCTCACCTGTCACTCCGCTCCCTGCACTCCATACCTTTATTTTTCAACATACTTAAGAACTGTGTGTGTATCCTAAGGACGCAAATGCATTTGAGAGCTGCATTCGCCCGAGGGTGCAGAACTTTTCCCACAGATCCCCAGGTGTGCCCCTCTTCCCCCTACCTGCCTGATCAGTCGCACCCCCTGCAACCGCATTTTTTACGCATCAGTCAACACCTTTTTACTTGCATATTTATCTACCAGGTGGATAAACCACTATCCAAATTCTCTGATGGCCACTAATCTATTGAGGAATATAACGGACATGTAAAATTTAGCCTGTTTAGTCTCTCCTTCACCCAACAGATGGGACAAAACATCAGTCCTAAACCCTTCTGCCTCAGGGTCTGGATGACTTTTTTGATGATGCCAGTATGATGCCAGCTTAAGAAAAGAAGAGCTTTTAAAAATAAGTGTCTGATTGCAGGTGTCTGACCTCTGGAACTCCCTGCAATCTTCAGATCGGAGCCCCAAATCTCCCTGCTGCATGGAGTGCGGAGTCAGCACTCACTCCATGCATTCACTATGGAAATGCAGAACAAACACTAGTGCTGTACCCGTGTACCTTGAGTGCTTCTATAGACAGTGCATGTGTAGGTATCTTACATTGGATACCGTCCTGCAACAACCACTGTAAGTGCTGTTTCTCTGGTATGTAAAAGTAGATTTTCTGTGTATACTAGGACCTGGCATATATACCGGATACCCATTTTACAGCACCAGAAGACTAGACATGAACACTGAAGGCATTAGCTATAGCTCTCTGCTTCTTAACAGACATTTCATTTGCACTTTCATGATGTATTCTTGTATTTTTGTTTGAAAGGGAATCTGTTTGTTTTTCTTGTTAGGTTTTCAAATTAGATGTTTTATGCAATGGCCGTCGACATACACTGGACCGCCGGTATAGTGAATTTCATACACTTCATAAGCTGGTAAGTTTTCCTTTTTCTTTTCTGTCTTTCAGATTTGTTCGAAAACTTCATCCAAGCATAAAACGTATTATTTGTTAGCTACTCCTGCAGATTAGTCTGCCTATGCAATGGCACGATAATGTCTAGATAGGAGTAAAGACCATATTTGTTATAGAAGGTTCCTTTTCTAATCAGTCTTTAAATTCTTTTCACTCATTGAGAAGATGCTCTTATTACAAATGAACCCGGCAGTCCACAGCTATCCTCATTCTGAGATCTATGTAACACTCCCCAGCTGTAAACAAGCATTGGTTGTGTCTTATCTGTACTTACAGTCCTAGCAATGCATTAACATAGTCTATGCAATACAGAGAAAGAATGTTTGGCACTTCCGCCATTAATAACCGATTCTAATAAGTAAATGACATTCAACAGTTGGGGTGTGTAATCTCTATTAGCAATGTGTAGTGGTGCTCAGGAATATGTGTGTAAGCAATGTCCATAAAAGAGATAAAAGCTCTCATCTTTATCTCTTTTTGGACATCCACGTAGTCTCCTGCTTGATCCAGTACAGGAATGATGTTTTAGTTTGTGACCGTACTATATTGTAATGTAAACAAGTAAATGCAACTACTTATATTTAATGCAATTCATAGATATTACTGGTCCACAGTTTGGTTGTACTATGTTAATTATTATTTCTATTTGTTTTTTGAGGGGGTGGGGGCTTCTGAAGTACCACAATAATAATTTATGCAAGTAGCAAAGATACATATAAAGGTCTGACACTTTTCCAAACTGTCTTTTAAAGTGAGTGAAAATCTTTGTGTCTGCACAGCTCAAGAAGACATGCAAAGTTCCTGACTTTCCCCCCAAAAGGGTTCCAAACTGGATGTCCAAGGTGCAGGAGCAAAGACGACAAGGACTAGAGGCATATATTCAAGTAAGAAAGTATTCTTTATTCAGTAATTCATTTTTTTTTTTCGTTCTGCCTTTTGATAAGTAAGGTATATATTTTATATAGCCTAATAACATGGCTAGAGATTTTTAGATGGCACTAGTGAGCCTTTTTATCCTTAAGAGCTGCTTTTTCACAGGGTTATTACCTAGCCCAGGGGTCCTCAAACTTTTTAAACGGGGGGCCAGTTCACGGTCCCTCAGACCGTTGGAGGGTCGGACTATAGATAACAAAACATGAATAAATTCCTATGCACACATATATATCTTATTAGTGGACTACCACTTTAAGTACACAGCACAGTTCTCCCCACATTAGGTTGGCAGTATAGATCCCCCACATTAGGTTGTAGTTCCCCCACATTAGTGTTGGCAATACAATTCCCCCACATTAGGGTTGGCAGTACAGTTCCCCCACATTAGGTGCCGTACATTTCCCCCACATTAGGTGCCGTACATTTCCCCCACATTAGGTGCAGTACAATTTCCCCACATTAGGTGCAGTAAAATTTCCACACATTAGGTGCAGTACAATTCCCCCACATTAGGTTGGCAGTATAGTCCCCCAGATTAGGTAGTAGTTCCCCTACATTAGGTTGTAGTTCCCCCCCCACATTAGGTGCAGTACAGTTCACCCACATTCGCTTGTAGTTCCCCCACATTAGGTGCAATATAGTCCCCCACATTAGGTGCAGTATAGTTCTCCCACATTAAGTGCAATATAGTCCCCCACATTAGGTGCAGTATAGTTCTCCCACATTAAGTGCAATATAGTCCCCCACATTACGTTGGCAGTATAGTCCCCCCACATTAGGTGCAATATAGTCCCCCACATTAGGCTGGCAGTATAGTTCCCCCACATTAGGTGCAATATAGTCCCCCACATTAGGTGCAATATAGTCCCCCACATTAGGTGCAATATAGTCCCCCACATTAGGCTGGCAGTATAGTTCCCCCACATTAGGTGCAATATAGTCCCCCACATTAGGTGCAATATAGTCCCCCACATTAGGTGCAATATAGTCCCCCACATTAGGCTGGCATTATAGTTCCCCCACATTAGGTGCAATATAGTCCCCCACATTAGGCTGGCAGTATAGTTCCCCCACATTAGGTGCAATATAGTCCCCCACATTCGGCTTGCAGTATGTTCTCCCCACATTAGGTTGGCAGTATAGATCCCCCACATTAGGTTGTAGTTCCCCCACATTAGGGTTGTCAATACAATTCCCCCACATTAGGGTTGGCAGTACAATTTCCCCACATTAGGTGCAGTACAATTCCCCCACATTAGGTTGGCAGTATAGTCCCTCACATTAGGTAGTAGTTCCCCTACATTAGGTTGTAGTTCCCCCCACATTAGATGCAGTACAGTTCACCCACATTCGCTTGTAGTTCCCCCACATTAGGTGCAATATAGTCCCCCACATAAGGTGCAGTATAGTTCTCCCACATTAGGTGCAATATAGTCCCCCACATTACGTTGGCAGTATAGTCCCCCCACATTAGGTGCAGTATAGTTCCCCCACATTAGGTGCAATATAGTCCCCCACATTAGGTGCAATATAGTCCCCTACATTAGGCTGGCAGTATAGTTCCCCCACATTAGGTGCAATATAGTCCCCCACATTCGGCTTGCAGTATGTTCCCCCACATTAGGTGCAATATAGTCCCCCACATTAGGTGCAATATAGTCCCCCACATTACGATGACAGTATGTTCCCCAACATTAGGTGCAATATAGTCCCCCACATTAGGCAGGCAGTATGTTCCCCCACATTAGGTGCAATATAGTCCCCCACATTAGGTGCAATATAGTCCCCCACATTACGATGACAGTATGTTCCCCCACATTAGGTGCAATATAGTCCCCCACATTACGATGACAGTATGTTCCCCAACATTAGGTGCAATATAGTCCCCCACATTAGGCTTGCAGTATGTTCCCCCACATTAGGTGCAATATAGTCCCCCACATTCGGCTTGCAGTATGTTCCCCCACATTAGGTGCAATATAGTCCCCCACATTACGATGGCTGTATGTTCCCCCACATTAGGTGCAATATAGTCCCCCACATTAGGCAGGCAGTATAGTCCCCCCCACATTAGGTGCCAAATAGTCCCCCACATTAGGCTGGCAGTATAGTTCCCCCCACATTAGGTGCAGTACAGTTCACCCACATTCGCTTGTAGTTCCCCCACATTAGGTGCAATATAGTCCCCCACATAAGGTGCAGTATAGTTCTCCCACATTAGGTGCAATATAGTCCCCCACATTACGTTGGCAGTATAGTCCCCCCACATTAGGTGCAATATAGTCCCCCACATTAGGCTGGCAGTATAGTTCCCCCACATTAGGTGCAATATAGTCCCCCACATTAGGTGCAATATAGTCCCCTACATTAGGCTGGCAGTATAGTTCCCCCACATTAGGTGCAATATAGTCCCCCACATTCGGCTTGCAGTATGTTCCCCCACATTAGGTGCAATATAGTCCCCCACATTAGGTGCAATATAGTCCCCCACATTACGATGACAGTATGTTCCCCAACATTAGGTGCAATATAGTCCCCCACATTAGGCAGGCAGTATGTTCCCCCACATTAGGTGCGATATAGTCCCCCACATTAGGTGCAATATAGTCCCCCACATTACGATGACAGTATGTTCCCCAACATTAGGTGCAATATAGTCCCCCACATTAGGCAGGCAGTATAGTCCCCCCACATTAGGTGCAATATAGTCCCCTACATTAGGCTTGCAGTATGTTCCCCCACATTAGGTGCAATATAGTCCCCCACATTCGGCTTGCAGTATGTTCCCCCACATTAGGTGCAATATAGTCCCCCACATTACGATGGCAGTATGTTCCCCCACATTAGGTGCAATATAGTCCCCCACATTAGGCAGGCAGTATAGTCCCCCCCACATTAGGTGCCATATAGTCCCCCACATTAGGCTGGCAGTATAGTTCCCCCACATTAGGTGCAATATAGTCCCCCACATTATGTGCAATATAGTCCCCCACATTAGGCTGGCAGTATAGTTCCCCCACATTAGGTGCAATATAGTCCCCCACATTAGGCTGGCAGTATAGTTCCCCCACATTAGGTGCAATATAGTCCCCCACAAAACGTTGGCAGTATGTTCCCCCACATTAGGTGCAATATAGTCCCCCACATTAGGCTGGCAGTATAGTCCCCCCACATTAGGTGCAATATAGTCCCCCACATTAGGCTGGCAGTATAGTTCCCCCACATTAGGTGCAATATAGTCCCCCACATTACGTTGGCAGTATGTTCCCCCACATTAGGTGCAATATAGTCCCCCACATTAGGTTGGCAGTATGTTCCTCCACATTAGGTGCAATATAGTCCCCCACATTAGGCTTGCAGTATGTTCCCCCACATTAGGTGGAATATAGTCCCCCACATTAGGCTTGCAGTATGTTCCCCCACATTAGGTGCAATATAGTCCCCCACATTAGGCTGGCAGTATAGTTCCCCCACATTAAGAGCAATATAGTCCCCCACATTAGGCTGGCAGTATAGTTTCCCCACATTAGGTGCAATATAGTCCCCCACATTAGGCTGGCAGTATAGTTCCCCCACATTAGGTGCAATATAGTCCCCCACATTACGTTGGCAGTATGTTCCCCCACATTAGGTGCAATATAGTCCCCCACATTAGGCTTGCAGTATGTTCCTCCACATTAGGTGCAATATAGTCCCCCACATTAGGCTTGCAGTATGTTCCTCCACATTAGGTGCAATATAGTCCCCCACATTAGGCTGGCAGTATAGTTCCCCCACATTAGGTGCAATATAGTCCCCCACATTAGGCTGGCAGTATAGTTCCCCCACATTAGGAGCAATATAGTCCCCCACATTAGGCTGGCAGTATAGTTCCCCCACATTAGGTGCAATATAGTCCCCCACATTACGTTGGCAGTATGTTCCCCCACATTAGGTGCAATATAGTCCCCCACATTAGGTTGGCAGTATGTTCCTCCACATTAGGTGCAATATAGTCCCCCACATTAGGCTTGCAGTATGTTCCCCCACATTAGGTGCAATATAGTCCCCCACATTAGGCTTGCAGTATGTTCCCCCACATTAGGTGCAATATAGTCCCCCACATTAGGCTGGCAGTATAGTTCCCCCACATTAAGAGCAATATAGTCCCCCACATTAGGCTGGCAGTATAGTTTCCCCACATTAGGTGCAATATAGTCCCCCACATTAGGCTGGCAGTATAGTTCCCCCACATTAGGTGCAATATAGTCCCCCACATTACGTTGGCAGTATGTTCCCCCACATTAGGCTTGCAGTATGTTCCTCCACATTAGGTGCAATATAGTCCCCCACATTAGGCTTGCAGTATGTTCCTCCACATTAGGTGCAATATAGTCCCCCACATTAGGCTGGCAGTATAGTTCCCCCACATTAGGTGCAATATAGTCCCCCACATTAGGCTGGCAGTATAGTTCCCCCACATTAGGAGCAATATAGTCCCCCACATTAGGCTGGCAGTATAGTTCCCCCACATTAGGTGCAATATAGTCCCCCACATTAGGCTGGCAGTATAGTTCCCCCACATTAGGTGCAATATAGTCCCCCACATTAGGCTGGCAGTATAGTTCCCCCACATTAGGTACAATATAGTCCCCCACATTAGGCTGGCAGTATAGTTCCCCCACATTAGGTGCAATATAGTCCCCCACATTACGTTGGCAGTATGTTCCCCCACATTAGGTGCAATATAGTCCCCCACATTAGGCTGGCAGTATAGTTCCCCCACATTAGGTGCAGTATGTTCCCCCACATTAGGCTGGCAGTATAGTTCCCCCACATTAGGTGCAGTATGTTCCCCCACATTAGGCTGGCAGGCAATTTCTGTGTTTTCAGCTTCCCAACCACCTGTGGCAAGCATGCTTAAAAAGGGCTAGAGAGCCCTAGATCTTGGGATAGGGTTAAAGGGGTACTCCAGGATTTTTTTTATTTTATTTGACTATGCAACAGGAGCTGTAAAGTTAGTGTAGTTCATAATATAGTGTCTGTACCTGTGTGTGACGGTTTTCTCACAATTCTGTGATTTTCAGTCCCAATTTTTTTTTTAACAGCATACAAAATTACTGTTGTATTAGATTTTTCCCAGCTTGCAATGCGGCCGAGACCTGAATCACTAGTCAGCTGATGACAGGGAGCCTGTCTGCTTCAATGGGTGGAGGGATCGCTTGATGGGAGTGAGATAAATCTGCAACTAATGCAACAGCTCTAGGAACCCTGATTAAAAACCACAGGTCTTTTGAATGGATGCAGCTCATTTATGTTTCAATGGGTGGGGTGATGTGTGGGAGGGAGGAAAATTGAATTGTGGGATTTGTAGTCAAAAAAAGAAAAGTCAAACAGGAAATACCAGTTCACAAAAAGCTAGCCACAGTATTATGGTAATCTCACAACATAGCCATTTAGCCCCAAGACAAGCACAGGTCTTTCCTAAGCATGTCCATTACTGTCTACCAGGTACGTACTAAATTCACCTTATGGTGGAGAACCCTTTAAGTCCCTGTGAATATGTCATAAATATCAAGAAGAGAATAATATTGACAGAATAAGTGTTGAGCGGAATGACAAAATTTAGACAAGTCGTAGGAAAGAGGGAAAAATAAAACAGGGGGCGCTCCCTTCGTTTGCGTATACCGACTTAGTGTGACCCTCCACCACACCTAAGTGATATACTCACCAGATTGGATGGCAAGCCTTAGTCCTAGGTTTCCCGGGACCAATACTTGCAGTGGACCAGTGGGGGTATGGTTTTAGTGGGTAATGGCTGCTGCACTCTGACCGGGACTGGACCCTTGCGCAAGGGCTAGTTTGAGCAATACGTGGAAGATGGAGAAAAACGGTCTTAGAGGCGCTGCCCAAAACGTGGTCACAGATGGGAAGATTCCAGCCAGCACAGGACAATAAATATTTTATTTAACACAATGGACAACGCGTTTCGGAGTGCCTTCCTCAGGTCCAAACATACAGTGCTAATTCTGGGGTGGATCAGATGCAAGATTGCACTTGTGGGGTTCCTGTGATGAGTAGTGCTGGCGTGGGTCTGCCTCGTGGGTCTGCTAAGCCTGTCCATTACTGCCTGCCAGGTACGTACTAAATTCACCTTATGTGGATAACCCCTTTAAGTCCCTGTGGATATGTCATAAATATCAAGAAGAGAATAATATTGACAGAATAGGTGTTGAGTGGAATGACAAAATTTAGACAAGAAATTCCCTTTAAGTTATTGATGTCCCAATTCCAGTATTGGTATCAGGGCAGATACCGGACAATTGCACTGTATTGGGGACTCGAGCAAATGTCTCTGATAAAGAATCCAATACCTGCTATAGGTGGTACCCTCCGCAGTTGTTCGCATCAGCCCGTTGTGGGAAGGGGGGCATTTGGATCTGTTAGTTTTAGAATAAAAGTATTAGTATGTGTGCTCGATCTTAAAAAAAAAAAAAAAAGTCTCATCTTGGGTATGAAAATGACTAGGCTAATCCTTGTATTGAGCACTTGCAATAAGGTGAGAATAGAACGCCTATGAAAGAAGGCTTTTTATTGTACAGTATGATGCTTTAAAAAAAAAAGTATGAGGAAGTGCAGAAGCAGTTTACAGAAAGTGATTCATGAAGTTCTGTCTTAGCAGATGTGAGAGAAGAAACTAGAGCATGAAGAGAACCGAAATGTTTGAAATTCACAAACCACCAATTACTGGTGGGAAATACAGTAACATATAAAACAGTGAAATATTTCTAAATGATAAAAATACAACACAAGGTGCCCATCAGAATATTTTCTGGAATATTGTATGACCATGAATGAAGAATGGAAAATGTTTTTGCACACAACCACTTTTCTTTTTGGTGTCCGGCAGATACAACTAATATACATAGTATTATGATATAATTAATGTGCTAGAAGGAAGTTATTTGCCTTGATACAGTTCTACCTCAACCAGTGACACCTACCACAATTTTGTTTATGGCCCAATATATAGAAGCTTCTTTCATCTACTGAGCGAGAGATGTTCCCTTTGGATTATTGGTTTTGCTGTTTTAGGCCGACCCTTTTAGAATGCAGGCATCATAGCAATCAGCTGCTCATTGCAGACAGGTCCCACACCCAGCAACCCCTTCTAACTGTGATTGTACAAAAGTAATAACTTCATATATGAATCCTGACTGTAGATAAAGACTTGCCAGTTTAACTAACAATAGTGAGGGCCAGCAGTAACCCTTGAATTGCTTCTATGTCTAAGAAGAAGCCATTGCTTGGTTAGTGTTTTCCATCAGTATTTTTAAGCCAAAACCAAAAGATACACAGAAAAAGTATAATGGAAATATTTGTCCTGTTCCATATTTTGGATCTACTCATGGAATTGGCTCAGTGTACAGACATTGGGGGGAATTTATGAAGAGGGGTGTAGGTTAACGTCTTTTTAATTTGTGTGGTGGAAACTGTGTACATTCACCAAATGTATTAAATGGTGCAGGACATGTGATAAATATGGTATACATTTTATACTGCAGTACTTCAGTATGGGGCCTTCTTTCAAACTTTTTCTGCAAATTCTTTATTTAACCTGTGTGCCAAAATGTGCAACTTTTAGAAAATGCTATTCACAGTCAGTTTTGTAAGCAAGGCCAGGGCTGATGTAGAGTTGTAGGAAAATATTGGTATGGTTGAATAGTTCAACTAAATGACCAGTCCTGAAGGTATATAGAATGGAAGGAATAGAAGAAATATAGAGTATGATCCAAGTAGGTAAATAATAGTAGTTTATTGCTAAATCACAAATAATTGTTAGTCACTAATGTTCACTGCCCATGCAGGGCCCTTACATGGGACATAGAACTCAGTGTGTGTGACAATAGGTATTAAAATCCATCATATTTTTATACCTATTGTCACACACACTGAGTTCTATGTCCCATACAAGGGCCCTGCATGGGCAGTGAACATTAGTGACTAACAATTATTTGTGATTTAGCAATAAACTACTATTATTTATCTACTTGGATCATACTCTATATTTCTTCTATTCCTTCC
Organism: Hyla sarda; assembly: GCF_029499605.1. Taxonomy (NCBI): domain Eukaryota; kingdom Metazoa; phylum Chordata; class Amphibia; order Anura; family Hylidae; genus Hyla; species Hyla sarda. The sequence continues at coordinate 166,995,651 of NC_079192.1, forward strand.
ATTCTATATACCTTCAGGACTGGTCATTTAGTTGAACTATTCAACTATACCAATCTTTTCCTATTTTATAGACCTTTGGATGAAGGTAACACCAGTTCACCTCAGGTATATTTTCTCTCTGAGTGAGCCACACCACCTTTCTTAAATTTGATGTAGAGTTGTGACAAATCACTATTATAAATTCCTGACCACTGCAAAAAGTTAACCAGACTATCTACCTAACTTTTGAAAAAGTAATGCTAATGCCTGTGTCCTCTTTAAGTCCAAGCTCTATTTACTTCAAGCTAGGAACATGTAAAATGAAGCTTAGAGTTGCTGTAATATTAACTACATTAATACTCAGTGAAGTAAATGTGTCATAAAATGCCTTAACTAGAGGTCTCTGCATGTACATCTACATTAGGATGATTGCACAGGCACAATAGTTATACCCGCCTGATCAACAGCAGAAGCCAGGCTTTAACCCCTTAAAGGGGTACTCCGCCCCTAGACATCTTATCCCCTATCCAAAGGATAGGGGATAAGATGTCAGATCGCCACGGTCCTGCTGCTGGGGAGCCCTGGGATCCCTGCTGCAGCACCCCGCTCTCATTACAGCACAGAGCGAGTTCGCTCTGCACGTAATGATGGGCAGTACAGGGGCCGGAGCATCGTTACGTCACGGCTCCGCCCCTCGTGACATCACGGCCCACCCCTTTCAATACAAGTCTATGGGAGGGGGCGCGGCGGTCGCCACGCCCCCTCCCTTAGACTTGCATTAAGGGGACGGGCCGTGATGTCACGAGGGGCGGAGCCATGACGTCACGCTGCTCCGTCCCCCGTATCACCCGTCATTACGCACAGAGCGAACTCGCTCTGTGCTGTAATGATAGCGGGGTGCCGCAGCAGGGATCCCAGGGCTCCCCAGCAGCAGGACCGTGGCGATCTGACATCTTATCCCCTATCCTTTGGATAGGGGATAAGATGTCTAGGGGCGGAGTACCCCTTTAAGAACGGAGGGTTTTTCAGTTTTTGCATTTTCATTTTTTCCTCCTTACCTTTTAAAAATCATAACCCTTTCAATTTTCCAACAAAAAATCCATATTATGGCTTATTTTTGCGCCACCAATTCTATTTTGTAATGACATTAGTCATTTTACCCAAAAATCCACGGCGAAGCGGTAAAAAAAAATCATTGTGCGACAAAATCGAAAAATCGCCATTTTGTAACTTTTGGGGGCTTCCGTTTCTACGCAGTGCATATTTCGGTAAAAATGACACCTTATCTTTATTCTGTAGGTCCATATGGTTAAAATGATACCCTACTTATATAGGTTTAATTTTATCGTAGTTCTGGAAAAAATCATAACTACATGCAGGAAAATTTATATGTTTAAAAATGTCATATTCTGACCCCTATAACTTTTTCATTTTTCCGCACATGGGGATGTATGAGGGCTAATTTTTTGCGCCGTGATCTGAAGTTTTTAGGTGTACCATTTTTGCATTGATCGGACTTATTGATTATTTTATTCATTTTTTCATGATATAAAAAGTGACCAAAAATGCACTATTTTGGACTTTGGAATTTTTTGCGTGTACGCCATTGACCGTGCGGTTTAATTAATGATATATTTTTATAATTCGGACATTTCCGCACAAGTTTTTATCGGAACCATATTTGTTTTGATCTGACTTTTTGATCACTTTTTATTCATTTTTTTTTATGGTATAAAAAGTGACCAAAAATACCCTTTTTTTGGACTTTGGAATTTTTTTTACGTGTACACCATTGACCGTGCAGTTTAATTAACTGATTCAAACTTTTATTAGGGAAGGGGTTAAAAGAACTTTATTAACACTTTTTTTTTACTTGTCTTGGACCTATAACGTTGCACACACTGATCTTTTACACAGATCACTGGCGTGTATTAACACGCCTGTGATCATTGTTATCGGCGTTTGACTGCTCCTGCCTGGTTCTCAGGCACAGAGCAGTCATTCGCCGATTGGACACCGATGAGGCAGGTAAGGTATATCGCGGGAGCCGGCGGCATATCGCGGGAGCCGGCGGAGGAAGTAAATATACGTCCTTCATCGTTAAGGAGTTCATTTACAACTGGTCCCTTACTGTTAAAACACAGATTTGATGCTGTGCCCACCGGATTTACAACAAAAGGCGTAATTTATAGCTAAAATCTAGCTGGTGTAGATTTCAAAGTGCGGTGCACAGGAAGCCACTAAAGTGCCAGAGGCGTGCACAATAAATTATCCATAGCTGATACCAGCGGGATATTCCATTAGACTAGTGTGTGAAACCCCAACATGTGAAGTTGAGTGCATGTGCTCAGCGTCATATCCAGAGGTTGTCTTTGGAAAATAGACATACGAGTGCTGCCAGCATTGCTGCAGAGGTTGAAGGAGTGAGGGTCAGCCTGTCAGTGCTCAGACCTTACAGCGTACACTGCATCAAATCGGTCTGCATGGCTGTCGTCCCAGAGGGAAGCCTCTTCTAAAGATGATTCACAAGATATACTGCAAACAGTAAACAGTTTGCTGAGGACAAGCAGACTAAAGACATGGATTACTGGAATCCTGTCCTGTCATCTGATGAGACCAAGATAAACTTATTTGGTTCAGATAGTGTTAAAGGGGTTATCCAGGAATAGAAAAAGAGAGCTAATTTCTTTCAAAAACCGCTCCCCATCTGTCTCCAGGTTGGGTGTGGTTCTGCAGCTCTGTTCCATTGAAGTGAATGAAGCCAAGTTGCAATACCACACACAACCTGGGGACAGACTTGGAGCTGTTTGTGAAAGAAAGTAGCTCTGTTTTTCTATTCCTGGATAACCCTTAAAGGTTATCTATGCCCGGTACGTCATGAGTCCGCTCCCGATCTATAACGCGGGGCCTCTAACAACGGCCGGGACTTGTGGCTAATAGCGCGCAGCACTGATCACAGTGCCGTGCGCTATTAACCCTTTAGACACTGCATTCAAAGTTGAACGCCGTGTCTAAAGTGAAAGTAAAACCATGCCGGTTAGCTCAGGGAGCTGTTCGGGATCGCCACGGCGAAATCGCGGCATCCCGAACAGCTTACATGACAGCCAGAGGATCCCTACCTGCCTCCATGCTGTCCGATCGCCGAATGACTGCTCCGTGCCTGAGATCCAGACATGAGCAGTCAAGCAGCAGAATCGTCGATCAGAAACCACTGATCAATGTAAAAGATCAGTGTGTGCAGTGTTATAACCCCCTATGGGAGCTATAACACTGCAAAAAAAATGTTAATAAAGATCATTTAACCCCTTTCATAATAAAAGTTTGAATCACCCCCTTTTCCCATAAAAAAAATAAAAACTGTGTAAATAAAAATAAACATGTGGTATCACAGAGTGCGTAAATGTCCGAATTATAAAAATATATCATTAATTAAACCGCACGGTCAATGGCGTGCGCGCAAAAAAATGTCAAAGTCCAAAATAGTGCATTTTTGGTCACTTTTTATATCACGAAAAAATGAATAAAATAATCAATAAGTCCGATCCATGCAAAAATGGTACAGCTAAAAACTTCAGATCACGGCGCCAAAAAATTAGCCCACATACATCCCCATGCGCGGAAAAATGAAAAAGTTATAGGGGTCAGAAGATGACAATTTTAACCCCTTAACGACGCAGGACGTATATTTACGTCCTGCGCCGGCTCCCGCGATATGAAGCGGGATCGCGCCGCCATCCTGCATCATATCGCGTCGGTCCCGGCGCTCATCAACGGCCGGGACCCGCGGCTAATACCACACATCGCCGATCGCGGCGATGTGCGGTATTAACCCTTTAGAAGCGGCGGTCAAAGCTGACCGCCGCTTCTAAAGTGAAAGTGAAAGTGACCGGCTGCTCAGTCGGGCTGTTCGGGACCGCCGCGGTGAAATCGCGGCGTCCCAAACAGCTGACCGGACACCGGGAGGGACCTTACCTGCCTCCTCGGTGTCCGATCGACGAATGACTGCTCCGTGCCTGAGATCCAGGCAGGAGCAGTCAAGCGCCGATAACACTGATAACAGGCGTGTTAATTCACGCCTGTGATCAGGATGAGAGTTCAGTGTGTGCAGTGTTATAGGTCCCTATGGGACCTATAACACTGCAAAAAAAATGTAAAAAAAAAGTGTTAATAAAGGTCATTTAAACGAAACTGAAGCCCCCAAAAGTTACAAAATGACGTTTTTTTCCAATTTTGTCGCACAATGATTTTTTTTTCTGTTTCGCTGTGCATTTTTGGGTAAAATGACTAATGTCACTGCAAAGTAGAATTGGCGACGCAAAAAATAAGCCATAATATGGATTTTTAGGTGGAAAATTGAAAGGGTTATGATTTTTAAAAGGTAAGGAGGAAAAAACGAAAGTGCAAAAACGGAAAAACCCTGAGTCCTTAAGGGGTTAAACGTATAAATTTTCCTGCATGTAGTTATGATTTTTTCCAGAAGTGCGACAAAATCAAACCAATATAAGTAGGGTATCATTTTAACCGTATGGACCTACAGAATAAAAAGGTCTCATTTTTACCGAAATATGCACTGCGTAGAAACGGAAGCCCCCAAAAGGTACAAAATGGCGTTTTTTTTTTTTTTTCAATTTTGTCTCACAATGATTTTTTTTGTTTCGCCGTAGATTTTTGGGTAAAATGACTGACGTCATTACAAAGTAAAACTGGTGGCGCAAAAAATAAGCCATCATATGAATTTTTTGGTGCAAAATTATAATAGTTATGATTTTTTAAAGGTAAGGAGGAAAAAACGAAAATGCAAAAACGGAAAAACCTCGGGTCCTTAAGGGGTTAAGCATGTGTACGTAACCAGGTGAGGAGTACAAAGACAAATGTGTCTTGTCTACAGTCAGGCATGGTGGTGGGAGTGTGGCTGCATGACTGCTGCTGGCACTGGGGGGCTACAGTTCATTGAGGGAACTATAAATGTGAACATGTACTGTGACCTAGTGAAGCAGATCATGATCCCCTACCTTCAGAGACTGGGCCGCAGGACAGTATTGCAACATTATAACGACCCCAAACACACCTCCAAAATAACCACTGTAAATGTAAGGGTAAATCTGATGGGATGGCCAAGCATGTCTCCAGACCTAAACCCTATTGAGCATCTGTGGGTAATCCTCAAACAGAAGGTGGGGAGTGCAAGGTCTCGAACATCTACCAGCTCTGTGATGTTGTCATGGAGAAATGGAAGAGGACTCCAGTGGCAACCTGTGAAGCTCCATGCTTTAGAGGCTTTAGGCAGCGCTGGAAAATAATGGTGGACACACTAAATATTGACCCTTTGGTCCCAATTTGGACATTTCCACTTTGGGGTGTACTCACTTTTGTTGCCAAGGTTTAGACATTAATAGCTGTGTGAGTTTTGAGGGGACACAACATTGAACACTGTTATACAGGCTGTATACTCACTACTTAACATTGTAGCAGTGTCACTACTTCAGTGTTGTCACTTATGTGAGATACTGTATCCCAAAGGTTCCATTCTTAAGGAGTTAATATTACACACTGCAGGTAACTGTACTATGCATATTCTTGGGACATACAAGAGGAATGTGCTTTCACATGTCACAATGACATTTATTATTTCACTTCTCACGTTTGTATATTTGTGTGAGACCTTGAACACAGGAGCTAACATTTTCATGTTTATTCTATTTTAGGGGGTTTTGTGGTTCAACCAAGAAGTTCCCAAAGAGCTGTTAGATTTTCTAAAAGTGAAACACTTTCCACAAGGCAAAAAGAACTGCAGCTTAGAGTAAGTATATACTATTGCAATATTTGGGGTGTGAAAATGTGATCAAAACTGGATAGATGAAATGGTGTGAACAGTGATTAGAGAAATTGCCTAGAACATCAATCAGGATGGACAACTTATACAGTATATAGGAGAACTGGTATCTGGTGGGGGGGAGGGGCTCATAAAGGGGGTCTATAGAGCTTTATAGGGGACATTACACAGAGTAATATGCTACCTTTTAATATGACTGTCCAGAGAACTGTTGCTGTGTAATATCCAATTATTAGTATGCAATTTAGGCTGTTTGGTGCAATGGGGGGCCGGGCATTCCTTCAACCCCCCCCCCCCCCCCCACACACACACACACACGCTTTACAGGCCTCCTTATACCGCCCTTTCTGCAGTGGCCCCTTAGTTATATAACTGCAGAGGGCCGAGCAGGCGGCTATATTGTATGCCAAACACTTGCCACTGTATTATACTGTAGGTCTTTATGTTCGGCGCATGTGTCAGGAGACTTTCATGCTATGTATGGATTTTAAAGAAACACATTAATATGAATAGAGTCTAAGGGTTAACTTACACATGCCAAATTTCTATGAATGTGACATTTATTTGAATGGGTTTTGCACAGATCCACATACATGTTGCAAAATCAACTCTATTCAGGTAAATATTATGGATTCCTCAGTTGTGGGTATAAATTTATGTTTCAAATCTGTAATAATGTTGCCCTTAAATCCTAAAATATTTACTCACTACCACTAAAAATTGGATTGAAAGCCATAAGAAAAGTCAATTTAGTAAATAGTCTGTTACAACTTTTCTTTCCAGCAGGCTTTTGGCAGACATCACTCCAGGAGAAACCAGGTACTGTCTTCTGTTGTATTAAGCACCAAATGGTTCACCAGGTTTTTAATTGATGGCTGTTCCCAATATGACATCAGTAACTTGTATTTGTGATGTTAAGATCTCTTTACTGCCAGTGAAGCAAAGGTTTTACAGCTAATGGAAAGTGACGTCCATTATGAGTATTATCTGTATTTATCTAAAAATACTAAAGGGGTACTCCAGGGGAAAACAAATGTTTTCAAATCAACAGGTGCCAGAAAGTTAAACAGATTTTGTAAATTACTTCTATTTAAAAAAATAAAAGCCTTCCAGTACTTCAGTTATCAGCTGCTGTATGCTCCAGAGGAAGTTGTGTAGTTCTTTCTAGTCTGACCACATTGATGTTTGCTGTCATCTCTGTATGTGTCAGGAACTGTCTGGAGCAGGAGAGGTACACTATGGAGATTTTCTCCTTCTCTGGACAGTCCATGACACAGACAGAGATAACAACAGAGAGCACTGTTGTCAGACTAAAAAGAACTACACAACTTCCCCTGGAGTATACAGCAGCGGATAAGTACTGGAAGGATTACGATTTTTTAATAGAAGTCATTTACAAATCCATTTAACTTTCTGGCACCAGTTGATTTGAAAAAAAAATTCCCAGCAGAGTACCCCTTTAATTTAATATATTAATCTCTGTTGACATCACATTCACATTGACATCATGGTCTTGTGTCCATAGGATCCATGACAGATATAGTTGACCTGTTGTAAACTGTTTTGTAATATTTCTTATTAACTCATCAGTATCAAAAACTTACTATCAAATAGCTAAAAACATCATTTTATTAAGTTTTTGATACTGATGAGTTAATAAGATATATTACAAAACAGTTTACAACAGGTGAACTATATAATTTTTTGAGGTTAAACTAGCTAAAGCGGACATTATAGTCCGTTGTGTCAGTGATAGTGTAACTCATCAGTATACAGAAATGTAGTCAACTATGTTATTTTGTGTAAGGCAAAAAAAGGATGTGTTGAAATCTATTTCTTCCCCATCTCTCGTGGGTTTTTTTTTTTGGGGGGGGGGGGGGGGATTTGGAAAGAGGCATTTATTTTATTATTATTTTATTTTCATAATTTATTGAAAAAACTTTTATTCTTACATTTTTTACTTTTACAGGTTATATTATGTGGTGATCCCGGTCTCGGCCAGGTCCCACCAGTGACCTCCTGCAGTGCATTGTGCTGAGCAGGATATCGCCAGGGCGTATGCATTTGTCCAGTTGCGCGAACATGTCAGAAACTGGGACATATGCATACGTCTTGGGGCGGGAGGCGGGTTAGAGGTATAACTCGTATTTTGTTATCAAATGTACAGCGAAACGAAAAATAATTATTGTTCATGGGAAAAAATGTAAAATAAACTGTAATTATGTAAATTTGGGGGATTGGTTTTTACATAGTAAACATGACATTTTCTCTTTATTCTTTAGCTCAATGCGATATAAAAAAAAAACATTTTTGTTTGGTTGTTTTATTAAAAACTACAAACATAGAAAAACTATATAAATTTGGAATCATTTTAACCAAAATCGGTATTCCTAGTATTGTCCTTTTTCCCCTATAACGTTTGTTTTCTAAAATGTATTTATTTTTTTTGTATACAGGGCTGCTCAAGTGCTCATTTTTTTTGCACTGTGATCTGCAGTTTCTTTTAGGTGCCATTTTTGTTTTGTTACTTACCGTGCAGGATCATAAACATATTTTAATAGTTTGGATGCAGCAATACCAAACATGAGTAAAATGGGAAAAGGGTTATTTAATTTTTTAGTAGGGGAGGGGCTTTTATATAAAATGTTATTTTTTTAATCTTTTATTTCTCACTTTTTGAGTCCCCATAGGGGACTTTTATATGCAATCATTAGTTTGCAATCGCTGTATAATGCTGTGCCTATTGTATAGCATTATACAGTGTGATTTGTGCTCCACTGATGCAGCCTGGCAGGACCAGGCTGCATCAGTGAATCTGCGAACTAGCGAATTGAGGCGAGTAAGGTGACCCACCCTTAGCTTTTTAGCTCATCAGAAGATGAGCCCCCAAGAGCTAGCTGGCATCTATGATTAAAGGGGTTATCCACCATAAGGTGATTTTAGCACGTACCTGGCAAACAGTAATGACATGCTTAGGAAGGATCTGCACTTGTCTTGGGGCTAAATGGCTATGTTGTGAGATTACCATAACACTGTGGCTGGCTTTTTGTGAACTAGTATTTCCTGCTTGACTTTTCTTTTTTTGCTTACAAATCCCATAATTCAATTTTCCTCCCTCCCACACATCAGCCACCCGACCCATTGAAACATAAATGAGCTGCATCCATTCAAATGACCTGTGGTTTTCAATCAGGGTGCCTACAGCTGTTGCATTAGTTGCAGATTGATCCCTCTAGCCATTGAAGCAGACAGGCTCCCTGTCATCAGCTGACTAGTGAGTCAGGTCTCGGCCGCATTGCAACCTGGGAAAAATATGAGACAACAGTCATTTTGTATGCTGGGGAAAACAAATATTGGGGTGAAAATCACAGAAGAATTGTGTGAAAACCATCACACACAGGTACATACACTATATTATGGACTACACTAACTTTACAGCCCCTGTAGCATAGTCAAAAAAATAATAATTCCTGGAATACCCCTTTAATCACACCAATGTTTTTGATGATGTGATTGTCCTTGATCATGCCATCTAATCATGTCTGTCATTAGTGGTGAGTGTCGACTCTTACCGCATTTAAGCAAGCACAGTCACTTTATGGTCTTATAAGGAACATTTCCTTTTTTTTTGCGTTGCCATGTTCGGACACCCATAACTTTTTTATTTTTCGTCGTGAGGGCTTATTTTTTTTCAGGACCACTCTGTTCTTTTCATTGGTACCATTTTTGCGACTCATGCTACCTTTTGATCTTTTTTACTCCACATTTTGGACCAAAACTAGCAATTTTTGCACCTATGTTTGTGTCAGCAGAGAGCACGGTGGTCAGTCTGGAAAGAACTACACAATTTTGTCTGGAGCATACAGCAGCTGATAAGTACTGGAAGGCTTTTTTAACAGAAGTATTTCACAAACCTGTTTTTAACTTTCTGGTGCCAGTTGATTTGAAAACATTTTGTCTCTACTGGAGTACCTCTATAAGTTATGAATGCTTGTGTAATGCAGCATCATCTACTAAACTGTGGCACCACCTAGTGGCCATATATATAATTTCAAAAAATGTACAGTACAGGAAGCAAGTCAGTGTCTGCAGTTACCTGTACGGAATGTGTAGCACATTTGTTCTCTAGGCTTCTCATTGCGTTGTTTAGCCAGTTATTTAAGTTTTTATGCTTTTTTTTGTACATCTGACATAATCAAATCAGAAGTTGTAATTTGTGTGTGTATAAAGCTGCAGGTTGCTATTTTTTATGGATAGTTTTATGCATAGTCTTCTACATGTGTCTGCTATGCTTTACCAACTACAATACTCTTATGATATGTCATATTGTGTCCCAAAGTGCCACAAACTTTGCAGCTGGAAAGTGTTAGAGCAGAAATTCCCCCTCATGGTAAAACCACATAAGCTGTTGGCGGCATGTGGTCAGAATGTGTCAGGCTGGGTTCACATCACGTTTTTGCCGTACGGTTTTCAATCCGTTTTTCTAAAGAAAACCATATGGCAAAAAAAGCGGATGGAACAGTATGGGAAAAAGTAAACCGTATGCGTTTTTAAACTGTATACTGTTTTTAAAAGTGCATACAGTTCTCTCCGTTTTTATAGAAAAAAGAAACATACGTTTTTAATAATTTTGTCAATTTTTAATGGGAGTGGTGTTGTGTGGGGACTTTAGGATGCAAATGTGCATTTGCAAAGTAAAAACCGTATATGGTGTCCCATATGGAACCGTATATATGTGCGTTTCCCATTGACGTCCATGTTAAAAAAAAAAAAAAACATATGCGGTTGCAGTACGGTTTTTAAACCGGAGTCAAAACCGTGGTTGACCACGTTTTTGTCTCCGGTTTAAAAACCATACTGTCATGTATTTGACTCTTTTGACTGTCATGTATTTTGACTCTTTTTTTTTATTGCAGTGATTGAAGCAGAGTAGCCCCATTCAATGACAATTAGGAATATAGTTGGACTAAATGACATGTCCATAGGTGCCAATGCTAACATTGTGAACTGCACACAGATATTCCAATAAAAAAAACCATTGTTGTGTCCCTTGCATGTGTTTTTTGGTATGTCATGTGTGCAGAAAAATGCTGTGTGAATCCAGCCTTACTCTTTTTGATCTAGTCTGAATTTTGGCTAAGGGGGAAAAAAAAAGTATTAAGCGCAGCACCACAGAAATATCTGCACCCAGCCATAAACGGGAATATATGAACATAATCCTTTCCTGTTTTTTTTTCTTCTTGTTTTCCCTGCAGTTCACAGTTGGCACATAAGGCAGTTGTAGGATTTTACAAGGACCTGTACATTTTCCCTCCAGACACAGGTAAGATGTGTACCAGTTACTGAGCTATTTTGTGCAAAATAATAGTTTAGCAGGTTTGATTTTTATTTTTTATTTTATTTACCCCAATTTTACATCCTTTCTAATAAACAATAAGATCATCCTTATTTTTCTATGTTTGGTGTAGCAACACTAAATAAATAAAAGCCTAAAATAATATCCCAGTAATTCTTCACCTCATTTCAGCAATGTGGGGCTGCTGCCCATTGGATCCTTTGTGATAGAAATGTCAAATACAAAAGTTTGGTATGCAATTTATACATTCAGTGTAGGGTCACACATGTTGTATTTTGCTGTGTATTTTCTGCAGCTTAAAGGACAACTGTAGTGGAACACTTTTTTATATATGCCCGTGCCTCAAAAATAAACAAAATAAACTCATACATACCTTCCTACGAGCCCCCGTTGGTCCGGCACAGGCCTCACGGTCCGGCAGTGCTGACGTCATTCCATTTCCTGGGGACGGGGACCCCGCAGACCCCTCCACTAGTTACACGCTATATAGGACTGTCATCATACACCGGACAGTTTGGGGCTAACCTGCCTATTAGCATGTACCTCTGGGATGTTATTTACCATAAGAGTGCGGTTAATATTTGCACATAGTTAATGGCTGACTGAATTTGGAATCAGCATTATCACTCCATTTATGTACGGTATTTATTAATGGAGTTGGCTCTTCTCCTTTTATCCAATAACTTTTTGCATCAATTTAATGCATAATTGCACATCTTTATATTAAAATGATGCTTGTCCCCTGATGAAGTGTGGGTGACTGTTGTAATTGGGTCCCTTGCATGGAAACTCGCCGGGACAGTGATACATTATCTTTGAATATGAGGAGAACATGTATTAATTAGCTGCATTAGAGCAGCACCTTACCATACTTGGCAGATATTGCTAATTTTACTACCTACTTATATAGTATTCTCACTTGGGAATTATCACGTTTAATTTGGGTGTGTATTTTTTTTTAGTAGCTAGAATTAAAAGTTATGCTTTAAAAGGCACCTCTGTCTATGGGACACCATCTATCTTTCTAGTACTGATGCCCAGTGTTTTTTTCATCTGGTTTGTGTATGGCTTTATCCAGATACATAACATAACTGGTGTTTTTTCCACCCTTTGACATCCCTACATTATTACTTGGGTGACAATTCTCTCCCCATCCTCATATAATCTTACTACTGGAGTGACACACTGTAACAAACCCCCTCCTCATGTAATCTTTTTACTACTGGGGTTTTTCTAAGGAGCAAATTTCTTTAAACACAGCAGCAGTGACAGTGTGCTGGAAACATGTGACCTCCACTCTAGGTCAGCCCCGCCTCCTCCACAGCATCATCAAAGGTCCTTTAACCACCATCTCTCCTATCCTGCATGGTTGAGCTCCGCCCCCAACATGTAACTGGTCACTGAATGGTGACATCATCAAAGGTCCTTCACCCTCTTGTAGGTCAGTTGGGGAGGGGTTAGCATAATCTAGGGTCGGTCTTGCAGGACTCGAGCCCTGGATAACCATGGACGTGCTGAGGAGGAGCGTGCAGTGGTGGTGCTGCGCTTCTTCTGGCTGTGAGGAGCGCAGCACTGTCACTGTAAGAATTACTGTGGATGCGATGTGATAGTGCTGCACTTCTGACAGCGAATAGAGAAGCCAGCAAATCTCTTTGCACACTTAGGGTATGTTCACACGTGTATATTTTGCTATCCATTAAAGTCAAAGGGAAGCAAAGTACACAAGTGTGAACATACACATAGGCTGTATTCATACGCCATTTTTGAGCTGGTCTGGTATTTTTTGGCAGTTTATGGCTCAAAATACTGTGTGTAAACATAGATTAATATGGCACAATGCAAGCTAAGTATATTTCTTTTGTTTTAGCTATACTTGAGGACATAGTGTTACAAGGAGTAATTCAAGGACTATATCAGCAGACTCACAAGAATCCTCCAGTAGCCAAGCAGAAGTTACCAACAAGCAATCCTGTTCCGTGACAGTAAACAGATATGACAATCATTCCATTTGTACCTGTGAGCTCTGCTACTTCTCTAGTCAACATCATCATTGGATATTTCATGGACCAAGTATTTTGGCGCTGCACAGCCGGTCAGACAGGAGCTGCCCCTGGTATCAATAACTACCTGGATCGTCTGAGGAGTGACATTAACTCTGGTGTTTCACAAGTTGTATTACTAGTACTATTCTGTATGTCTGGGGGTGAACAGTAGAAAGTCATTGTGGGGAGAATTATCAAACTTGTGTAGAATAGCAACCAGATTGCTTTTACACATAGGCAGATTGGTTGCTATGGGTAACTGCACCACTTTTCTATACACAGGTGTTGATAAATCTTCCTCACAGTTCAGTGTATGAGATCTAGAATCATAAAATACAGTGATAGCTGTACTGTATCTCAGTCCAGGCAGTTGTTTGTTTTTAACTTTTGTAGAACTGAAACTGACAACTCATGGTATATAATGCAAGTTAAAACTGGTGTGAAAAGCTCCTGAAAATAAAGTGACTTGTACCAATACAACAAGATGGAGGTTTAAAAAAAATCCAGCCGATAAAGAGTCAACTGAGGGTTATGTAGAATTATTAATGTTACAGAAATTTCCCACAAATTGACTAGCTTTTGTCAATGGGCAGCTTGGTCCCATGTTCACTGCAGAAAACCTTTGCTTGTGGTATACTAGACGAATGGCATGGTGACAGCACAGCGTATTCTGGTCGGGTCCATTGATTTCACTGGACCTAAAATAGTCTAGCAAGTGTACCAAAAGTTTTCAATGTTCGGTCACATTCACATGTCCGCAGAAAATAAACCTGAGTTCTTTCTGCGGACTCCGCACAGAATGCATAGCAGTACGAGTCTGCAGAAGGCCCGCACAGATTTATTTTTTTGTGTGTGTGGACATGTGAACATAGCCTTAAGTTTTATTTCCTGATTAGATAGTGTGGGCAACAACACTTCAGGAGACTGGGGGAGATTTATCAAAACTCTTTGTAAAGAAAGAATGGTGCAGTTGCTCATAGCAACCAGATTGCCTTATGATTCAGGGTACTTAAAGGAGAAATCCCATGCAGAAAAAGTATTGTGTTTTAAATGGAGAAGCAAAAGTTATATCACTTAGTAAATCACTGACTTCACCCATCTTGTAAGTAAAACCTGTTTTTCTAGCTTCTTTGTTCAGAGAGGAAGTTCAGCAGCTCCCTGTTCTGATGACTTGCGACCCCCCATTGAGCTGCATTATGCTGGGGGCCGTGATGTCACAATTTCCCATAGTTCTGCAGCTTAGCCAGCTCTGTGCACGGCAAGGGAACCTCCCATGTGCAGCTTCAGCCAATCATAGAAGCCCCAGTGAGCTGAGCACTTGTCTTCATCTCCTCGGCAGGGAAGCATCTGACAGCCAGCTCAGTGTTTATAAGAGCAAGAACGATGTCCTGAGAAGAAGCAGAGGGGGAGATCCCTGCTCTCCCCTGCACTGATCACAATCTGACAGCAGGTCAGTCTGAAAGAATGATGTCCTGAGAATAGAAGCAGGGGGAGGGGAAACACTGAGCCTGCTGTTAGGAAAGTGATCAGTGTCTAGGTCAGTGTATCCCAACCAGGGTGCCTCCAGCTGTTGCAAAACTAAAACTCCCAGGCATGCTGGGAGTTGTAGTTTCACAACAGCTGGAGGCACCCTGGTTAGGAAGCACTGGTCTAGGCTGGGCTACTTCTATGATGAACTGAAAGGCATTATGGGAGACAGGAAGTCAGGGACCTCCATGGACCAGGAAGTACCGATCTTTCAGAGGGGAATGCAGGAGAAGAGAGAGGGTGAGATACATATAGTGACTTGGTCCATGATACTTCTTTAATATAAAAAGCACTCTAATAGGTTGCTATGGGAAAATGCACCACTATACATGTTTTAATAAATCTCCCCATGTTCCTTCAGTTAGTGCAGCATAAACTAAGATGCTGCTCCTGTTGCAGGTGTAAGTAGTCTTCACCATTCTGCAAACTCCCGCTGCTTCCCTCCCCTGTCCAGATTGACAGCTGTTTATAGGGAGCCAGATGTTAATCTGCAGTTGGTGGGCAGGGTGCAGCACTGTGCTTAATCTCCTGTATATTAACCCTTTAACGACATATGACATAAATGTTCATCCTGGTGCCCTGGTACTTAATGCACCATTTACATCCTGTACATGACAGAAGCAATGGTCCGGTGCTCCTATCATGCACGGCAGATCCAGACTGCTATCACCAGCCATGGACCCATCGGTAATGGCAGACAATAGTTATCGCGCTGATATCCACCATTGAAATCAACTGGTGCCACAAAGTTAAAAAGATTTGTAAATTACTTTGTAAATCTTAATCCTTCCAGTACTTAGCTGCTGTATGCTCCACAGGAAGTTTTATTTCTTTCTATTTCTTTTCTGTCTGACCACAGTGCTCTCAGCTGACACCTCTGTCCATGTCAGGAACTGTCCAGAGCAGGAGTGGTTTGTATGGGGATTTGCTTGTACTCTGGACAGTTCCCGACATGGACAGAGGTTCTTGCTAGAGATGAATGAAGTTAGTGATTTGATTCGTCACGAACTTCGGCTCAACAGTTGCTGACTTTATCCTGCATAGATGAGTTCAGCTTTCAGGTGCTCCGGTTGGCTGGAAAAGGTGGATACAGTCCTAGGAGAGTCTCCATCCACCAGAGCACCTGAAAGCTGAACTAATCTATGCAGGATAAAGTCAGCAACTGTTGAGCCGAAGTTTGTGACTAATCGAATTGCTGTAACTTCGCTTATCTCTACTGTTCACAGTAGGGATCGACCGATTATCGGTTTGGCCGATAATCACGATTTTGGGCATTATCGGTATCGGCAATTACCTTGCCTATTAGCTGATAATGCCCCGCCCCCACCGCACAGAGAACGCCCCCCCGCACCGGCGCCATTGCCTCCCCCATCCCCGGTTTTATTATTACCTGTTCCTGGGGCTCCTGCTGCCTCCTGCGTTATGCTGTGCGCAATGACGAGTGACGTGCGCAACGTCACCGTCAGTGGGCACAGTGACAGCTCAGGAGGACGCCACCGGAGCCAGATGTAAAGTGGACCCCGGGCACAGGTAATTATAAAACCGGGGATGGGGGAGGCAATGGGGCCGGGGCAGTGGGGGGTGCGGAGCGGTGCGGGGGTGGCAGTGATAGGACCCCCGGACAGGCAGGGGGAGAGTAGCGGGTGGTGGCGGCGGTCTATGGCACCGCAAAAGCCACTGCAGTGCATCGATTTAAAGCGGGCTCTTTAAATCAATGATCTGCAGTGGTGTCACGGGGGGGATAAATAGCCGATAACTTATACCGGAATATCGGTATAACCTTTAACCCGTCACATGCCGTGATCAATACAGATCACGTTATCTGCAGCAATGCTGTTTTAAAGGGGTACTCCAGCGCTAAGACATCTTATCCCCTATCCAAAGGATAGGGGATAAGATGCCTGATCGCAGGGGTCCCGCCGCTGGAGACCCCCGTGATCTTGCACGCAGCACCCCATTATAATCAGTCCCCGGAACATGTTCCCTCCGGGTCTGATTACCGGCGATCACAGTGGCCAGAGCATTGTGATGTCACAGTCCCGCCCCCGTGTGACATCACCCTCCGCCTCCGCAATGCAAGCCTATGGGAGGGGGCATGACAGCTTGCATAGGTTTGCATTGGGGGACGGGGCAGTTATGTCACACGGGGGCAGGGCCATTAAGTCACACTGCTCCGACCCAGTGATCAGATTCGGAGCGAACATGCGCCAGGGACTGATTATAATGGGGTGCTGCGTGCAAGATCATGGGGGTCCGCGATTAGGCATCTTATCCCCTATCCTTTGGATAGGGGATAAGATTTCTTAGGCTGGGTTCCCATTACGTTTTCCCCCATACGGGAGTGCATACGGCAGGGGAGAGCTAAAAACTTGCACTCCCGTATGTAATTAATTTCAATGAGCCGACCGCAGTGAAATGTTCAGTTGGCTCATTTTTGCCCTGTATGCGCTTTTTCCCCGCATCTAAAACAGTGGTCGACCACGGTTTTAGGTCCGGTTGTAAAAGCGCATACGGGGCAAAAATTAGCCAACTAAACGTTTCACTGCAGTCGGCTCATTGAAATGAATTACATACGGGAGCGCAAGTTTTTAGCTCTCCCCTGCCGTATGCACTCCCATATGGGGGAAAACGTAATGGGAAGCCAGCCTTAGTGCCGGAATACCCCTTTAATGTATGATCACCCGCAGCGCAGCCAGAGGTACCCTTACCTGCTCCAGCAGAGACTTCCTCGGCACCTACACTGCGTTTGGGCAGAGGTCACAGGTATCCTCAGTGAAGCTGCAGGTCCTGCGGCTCACACACAGGAGGCTTTCAGCTGTATGTGAGTGAGCCCACACAGCAGAAAGTGGCACCGCTCACATGGAGATCTGGGACAAGTGTCCTGGATCCCCAATAGCAGAGTGAGCGCCTGTGTCAGACAGGCCTCCTCTCCGCCAGTGGCCCTGCGTGCCACTCAAAAGCACTTGCTGACCCCTGGCTTAGAACACTGTACATGTGAATAGACCATTAATGTGCGCTTACTGCTCTGTTTTGAACCAAGAAAGTATAAGAAGCAATTTTTTTAATTTTTTTTTAGAAACCAGTTTATTTCAAGGAATTGTACACATTTCTCATGTCTTCCCTAACCCAATTTGGACACATTAAACACAAAATAGGTGGAATGTGTAAGTCAGTGTACTGGGTGCTCCAACAGCGTTGGGCAGCATTTTGTTTTGGTCACTTTTAGATCAGTTCTGAGCTACACAGACGTCCCTGTATAGATGGCAAAGAGCTTTCTGCCTGTCACAGAACAAAGGCAACTGGTTAAAACAAATCTTCAAGCTCAAATTGATCCAGTGATGGAAGAGCAATTTGTGGTAGAGTTGTCGCTGCCATAGGTTTACTCTTTAGCAATTCCAAATGGCTTCTCCACTTCAATTGTTCCACTGTTAACAATAACCACATCTTTAAGAGGCTTGTCCCGTGAATCGGTCTTTGTAGCTTCAATCCTTCTTACTACATCCTGCAATAAAACACAGGATTATAAGTGAAGGACGACAATACAGTCACATGTGAAGTATTCCATTGTGTCAGTATAAAGATAACATGGCATCCACTTATTAGCCAAAGAGCTACAGAAAAATGCTTCCTGCTGTGGGGAAAACTCTTACAAGTGCCATATGTATTAACGTTTAGCCTAGGGGATTTCTGGCCTTTGATACAGATGGCCTATTCTGAGGATAGGTCATCTATTTAAAGGGGAACTCCAGTGGGGGAAAAAAAAAATGTTTTCAAATCAATTGGCTCCAGAAAGTTAAAACAGATTTGTAAGTTACTCCTATTTAAAAATATCAACCCTTCCAGTACTTATCAGCTGCTGTATACTACAGAGAAATTTGTGAAGTTCTTTTCAGTCTGACCACAGTGCTCTCTGCCGACACCTCTGTCCGTGTAAGGAGGGGAGTTTTTCAATGGGGATCTGCTTCTAATCTGGACAGTTCCTGGCACAGACAGAGGTGTCAGCAGAGAGCATTGTGGTCAGACTGGAAAGAACTTCAAATTTCTCAGTAGTATACAGCAGCTGATATGTACTGGAAGGCTTCAGATTTTTTAATAGAAGTAATTTACAAATCTATTTAACTTTCTGGCACCAGTTGATTTGAAAACATTTGTTATTCACTTGTTTCCACTGGTGTTCCCCTTTAAGACTGGATGAGGTTCAACTCCCAGAACCCACATGGATGTGTTAGGCTGGGTTCACACTACGTTTTCTCCCATACGGGAGCGCATACGGCAGGGGGGAGCTAAAACCTTGCGCTCCCGTATGCCTTCGTATGCGCTCCCGTATGTCATTCATTTCAATGAGCCGGCCGGAGTGAAACATTTGGTCCGGTTGGCTCATTTTTGAGCCGTATGCGCTTTTACAACCGGACCTAAAACTGTGGTCAACCACGGTTTGAGGTCCGGTCGTAAAAGCGCATACGGTGCAAAAATGAGCCGAGCGGACGTTTCACTCCGGCCGGCTCATTGAAATGAATTACATACGGGAGCGCATACGAAGACATACAGGAGCGCGAGGTTTTAGCTCCCTCCCTGCCGTATGCGCTCCTGTATGGGAGAAAACGTAGTGTGAACCCACCCTTAGAAGAGGCTGCAGTGCTTATCTGTACAAATGTTTGCTAGTGCTTGTACCTGCATCGCTACATGGCTGGGCAGCATCTTCCCATTTAGGTGAATAGAGCAATGCTGTAAGCAACACAAAGTATCCACTACACAATGACTGTTACATTACATTAGAGATTAGTCATTCGTTACCTCTCCTTCCAGGACTTTGCCAAATACCACATGTCTTCCATCTAGCCAAGTAGTTTTTACAGTTGTGATGAAAAACTGGGAACCGTTTGTGTCCTTTCCGGCATTGGCCATGCTCACCCAGAATGGACCATAGTGCTTCAGCTTGAAGTTTTCATCTGGGAATTTATCTCCATAAATGCTTTTTCCTAGGTTAGAAGAATAAGATAAATGTTTTGTACACCATGCGGCTGGCACGCCCCCTGCACGGGACAGCCGCGGCCCCGTACAGGAGATCGCTGGGGGCCCTGCGTTCGGACCCCCCGCGATCAAACACTTATCCCCTATCCTCAAGATAGGGGATAAGTGTTTGTAACGCTGCAGATGTCCTTTAAGGGCACAGTCTTTTATTATTGTGTTTTTGTTTTTTCCTCTCCTAAAAATCATAACTCTCCTTGCCTTTTAAAATTTGATACCCATGATTACATAACTTTTCAATTATTTCACTGCTTTAACCCCTTAAGGACACATTACGTACTGGAACGTCATGTGTCCACTCCCGATCTATAACGTAGCGGGTCAAGCCCGGCCTCTAACAACAGCCGGGACCCGTAGCCAATAGCGTGCGGCATTGATCGCTGTGCCGCGCGCTATTAACCCTTTAGACGCGGCGTTCAAAGTTGAACGCCGCGTCTAAAGGGAAACCGAAAGTATGCCGGCTAGCTCAGTGGGCTGTTCGGGATAGCCGCGGCGAAATCGCGGCATCCCGAACAGCTTACAGGACAGCGGGAGGGCCCCTACCTGCCTCCTCGCTGTCCGATCGCCGAATGACTGCTCAGTGCCCGAGATCCAGGCCTGAGCAGTCAAGCGGCAGAATCATCGATCACTGGTTTCTTATGAGAAACCAGTGATCAATGATAAAGATCAGTGTGTGCAGTGTTATAGGTCCCTATGGGACCTATAACACTGCAAAAAAAAGTGAACAAACATCATTTAACCCCTCCCCTATTAAAAGTTTGAATCACCCCCCTTTTCCCATAAAAAAAAAAAAAAAAGTGTAAATAAAAATAAACATATGGTATCGCCGCGTGCGGAAAAGTCCGAATTATAAAAATATATCATTAATTAAACCGCTCGGTCAATGGCGTGCGCGCAAAAAAATTCCAAAGTCCAAAATAGTGCATTTTTGGTCACTTTTTATATAATGAAAAAATTAATAAGTCCTATCAAAGCAAAAATGGTACTGTTAAACTTCAGATCAGGGCGCAAAAAATGAGCCCTCATACCGCCCCATACACGGAAAAATAAAAAAGTTATAGGGGTCAGCAGATGACAATTTTAAACGTATACATTTTCCTGCATGTAGTTATGATTTTTTTTCCAGAAGTACGACAAAATTAAACATATATAAGTAGGGTATCATTTTAACCGTATGGACCTAAAGAATAAAGATAAGGTGTCATTTTTACTGAAATATGTACTAAGTAGAAACGGAAGCCCCCAAAAGTTACAAAATGGCGTTTTTTTCAATTTTGTCTCACAATGATTTTTTTTTCCATTTCACCGTAGATTTTTGGGCACAATGACTGACGTCATTACAAAGTAGAATTGGTGGCGCAAAAAATAAGCCATAATATGGATTTTTAGGTGCAAAATTGAAAGGGTTATGATTTTTTAAAGGCAAGGAGCAAAAAACGAAAATGCAAAAACGGAAAAAACCCCGGTCCTTAAGGGGGTTAAAAACTCACAATATTAGTATAAAATTGCCCTATTTTGACCACCTATAACTTTCTAATTTCTCCGTATACAAGGCTGTATGAGGGCTCGTTTTTTGCTCTGTGATTTGTAAGCAGAAGACAGCAGATTAGACCCTATATGCATTGCCAAGTGTACGGAGGTACTTTGGCAAAAATCTCTCTGCACTGTAAGTCCAGGTTTGTCTGGGCATAGTCAGAAGGGGACAAGACATCAATACCAGAGGCACAAACAGAAGGTAAGTCAGGGCAGATATAGAATTTTTGCAGATTTTTCCTTTAATAGTGTTTTGCATGCTACTGTAAAAAAATGCTCAATGTAAAAGACATAAGTTTTCTTTAATGCACTTGACATCAGTTTAGAATTGCAACAAAAATACAATTTATTAGACATCTTGGGGGAGATTTATCAAAACCTGTGCAGAGGAAAACTTGCCCAGTTGCCCATAGCAACCAATCAGCTTGCTGCTTTCATTTTTATGAAGGCCTGTGAAAAATGAAAGAAGCGATCTGATTGGTTGCTATGGGCAACTGGGCAAGTTTTCCTCTGCACAGGTTTTGATAAATCTCCCCCTTTCTCTTCAGTATGTGAAACCACTCTAAAGTGGTTGTCCAGGAAAAGAAAAATTGCTGCTTTCTTTCAAAATAGCGCCAATAGTGTTTTTTTTGTTTTTTTTTAAAGAAAACCAGACAGAAAAAACAGTTTAGAATGTATAAATATATATATATATATATATATATATATATATCTCTATATATAAGATACTGACCTCCAGTACCGTCTCCCCTTGTAAAATCACCTCCCTGAATCATGAAGTCTTTGATCACACGGTGAAACTTGCTGCCCTTATAGCCAAATCCTTTCTGAAAATAGAAGGAATGGCTTGCCTTTTAGTTATAATAAACACAGACAAACAAGTTTTATCTAATCCCCTAAAACAGAAGCGGCTTTAGTACACATACATATACACAGAGACTCTCTATCTGGTCACATGATGGACAAAGTTTGTATGCTATATGGTTATCTGTCTGATGGTGCCCAGTCCTATCAGAGATCAGACTAGGGCAGGTCAGTATGCTGTTTTTTAGGAACCTGTTTTCATTTTCATGCTGCCTAAACCTCAAGCCACTTCTGCCTGCAGCGCTATCCTTAGTCTAAGTCTAGGGTGGACTGCTGGTCCTTATTCACAGTATTCCTATAGCAGTGTTTCCCAACCAGTGTGCAGCAAAATGCCCGGACAGCCATTGGTCCGGGCAAGCTGGGAGGTGTAGTTTTGCAACAGCTGGAGCCACACTGGTTGGGAAACACTGCTATAGAAACAAACCAAAAAACAATACACATAGCACTGTGTTCTAACCAAGATGTAAACAAAATGTCACAGAAGAAAAAGAAGAAAGTGTATGAAGAGAGCTTTTTTTTTTTTTTACAAAAAAAAAAAAAAAAACTTCAAAAGTTGTTAAATGCTGAAAAATGGCTGGCAATGTGGTGAAGATCAAGGGAGCCTTTAGATTATCTATTAGACCTGTAGAAGTATTGGTGAGCTGTGTCGGATAATAGTGATTTCGCTGGATCCCTTGGTATATCTCCCTAATCTTCTACCCAAGACCCCTGGCAAGGTTCCTGCCTGGTTGGCCCTATTTATTCCTACAACAGCCAAGTGCTTTGTGGCCTCCTGGTGGAAATGTACAAAGCTGCCTTCAACTGTACAGATAAAGCGGATACTTACCTCTCCAGTTGCAAGTGCAACAAAGTTGTCAACGGTCTTAGGAACAGTTTTGCCAAAGAGTCCAATGACTACGCGTCCAACTTCATCATCGCCAATATTAATATCAAAGAACACCTTTAAAGAGAAGGTCATGAAAACAGGTCAGGTTCACACAACACCTGGAGGCGTGCAATAAAAATAAAGCCCTGACATTCACAGACTAGAATCTATTGTCCTCACTATTAGTGCTGGCACCTAAACCCTTTACATGTAAGCTGGCAGAGAAGACAACAAATTGTGGCAATACTTATGTGAGAAACAGAACAATTATACAACAAAGTCAGACACAAATATAATAATAATGCAGGGATTAGACTGCTTAAAGACGGGTACAGTAGGGCCCCCCCCCCCCCCCCCCCCAAAAAAAAAAAAAAAAATTCTGTGTCACGTAAAAGATCTGTCAAAATATTTAAACTGAGCGACCTCTATTTTCAAAGGAGTTTTGTAGTGAAAAATAATTTATTCCCTATCCAACGGAACAGGGCCCCATCAGTCTGCTAAAAGGGGGCGTGCAGACCCCTGCACAGAGCGGCAGCCAACACGCCCCCTCAATGTATACCATAGAGCTACATGAAGGGGAGTGTCTGAGATCGCAGACCCCCATGATCTATAACTTATCCTTTGGATAGAGGTGAAATTATTTTTCACTGCAGCCTGGTCATTAAAACTAGTTTTTGGTATTGCACTCCTTATGGTAAATAAAATCTTTCTAATGTACTTTGTAGAGCTGGGCGGTATGACCACAAATGTGTATCACGGTATTTTTTGTAACTTATGGCTGTTCCACGGAATATAACGGTAATGCTCCCCACCACAATCAAGTGACCTGCGAGCGCTGTTCTGCTTCTCCCCCCAATTATCAGCGCTGCACTGTCCCCATCGGGGAACTAATCAAGTCACCCGCAAGCGCTGCCCTCCCCATCCTCCTGTTTGTTGTGGCCGCCGGAGCTGACACTCTATACTGTACGCTGTATCCCTATGCCCGGGCTGCAAAAGATTACAAAATAAACGAACTCTCCTTCGGTATCGGCCTCACCTGCTTCCTGGGGATGGGAATGTCGGAGAGCCGTCAGCCTATCACCGGCCGCAGCGATGTTCCGCCTCGGCTGGTGATAGGCTGAGCCCACTGTCATGTAAGAAGCCATACTGCCCAGCACTAGCACTTTGTTTAAACAAAATGAAGTTTTCTATGTTTCTCCCCTCCCCCATCTTTTGCATAGACTTTGGACTCCCGCTGACCAGGCAGAAGTCCAAAATCAGGAAATGCAGTCTGGGGAATAAAATAATATCCAATTTCTATAGATTTTTCTACTATTGCACTATTAAAAAAGTCAAGCTTTTTTGAACAAAATCGGTATATTTAAAATTGTCCTCTGACTCCTTAAACTTTTCCACAAACCAGGATGCATGAGGGCTCATTTTTTGCACTGTGTTCTTTACTTTTTATTGGTACCATTCTTGTTTTGATTTTTTTAATCTATATTTATGGACTTTATTTTTACATTTACACTATTCATTGTACAGGATGATTAACAATATTTTAATAGATCGGACATTTTCTCCCATTTTATTGACTTATTCACTTGATGGCAGCAGGTAAGGAGACCTCCAGTCACCATCTTGGCTGATCAAATCACTGGAACCACCATATAACCGCAGATTGTGATAAATATTGATCATAGCATCGGAGGGGTTAATTGTGGACATCAGTCAAGGAATTGTGTAGCTTCTCTAGTTTACCCCCATGTGTCTTAAAAGGGGTACTCCAGTGGAAATCAAATTTTTTTGGTGGCAGAAAGTTTAACAGATTTGTAAATGATAGAAATACATATATTTTAGGGCTCAGGGTTTGAGACAACTGGACAGATATTGATTACATTTATTTATAATTGTACAGTGTGACAATATAAATAAAAAATAAAATAAATACAAATAGTGGCGTCTGCGTCTCACAGAGCCCTTGTGTAGGCGCAGCACCAACTAATATTATCTAAAATATAAGTATACCATAATGTAGGGATGTAAGAAAAAAATCGATTCTCGCGATAATCGCGATTTTTTAATTTGCCGATACTGAATCTATTCAAAATATTTTTGAATCGATTCTTTTAGGGATGTGGAATTTTTATCTCCTGACGCCCGGAACAGTATGTCCTGGGCATCAGGAGATAAAAGTTCCACATTTGTGGAGCCGGGCAGGCCGGATCTGACACGGTGGCGCTCAGGGTGTATGGAGCGGGCTCCGACTCGTGCCCGCTCCGTACTATGCGACCCCCGGCTGATTTCAGTAGCCGGGGGCCGCCGCTAATAGCCAGCATGCGGCGATCGCCGCGGCTGGCTATTAAAGGAGTACTCCGGTGCACACTTTTCTCATGTTATCCTGTCCGGGCTGCAAAATAAAAGAAAACGCACTTTATCTTACCTGCCAACGAGCCCCCGGAGCTCCGGTACAGGTGTTCGGTCCCCGGGCTGTATTCTTCTTACTTCCTGTAGCCCGGCACGTCACACGGAGCTTCAGCCTATCACTGGCCGCAGCGATGTCCCGCCTCCGCTGGTGATAGGCTGAAGCTCCATGTGACGTGTCGGGCTAACAGGAAGTAAGAAGAATACAGCCCGGGGACCCAACACCTGTACCGGAGCTCCGGGGGCTCGTTGGCAGGTAAGATAAAGTGCGTTTTCTTTTATTTTGCAGCCCGGACGGGATAACATGAGAAAAGTGAGCACCGGACTACTAGATCGCCGCTGTCAATGCTGACAGCGGCGTCTATTGGGATCTATGAATGCTCCCAGGTGGGCGATGTATCGGGATATATCGCGATGTATCGTCAACTAGACGGTATCGCGATATATCGAATCGCCACACTGGTATCGCGATTCGAATCGAATCGCCAAATTCTTGGCGATTCACACCCCTACCATAATGTGTTAAAAATTATATAATAAGACCACCATATAAAAATATATATAAAACCTCTAATAGGATATAACTATACAGGGAGAGAAATCTGGGTGGGAGAGTCTTAGTTCATCCACAATAGTCAATTCTCTCCCCTCTCAACAATTTATAACAGATTCCAGTATAGTTGTAACCAATAGCAACCATATAGGTTTTGGTTAATAACCCATAGCAACCATTTAGATGTGTCCGGCTGTAGCAGTAGTTCGTAATCGAACACCTTAGCAAAAAATGTTCATACACTTGCTATTAGTAGATAACGGTCAACATATATGCTTGTGTACAGTCACTGTTACTATGCATGCATATCTTTAGATACTTTGTATCTCACCGCTCCCGGGCACTGATGCGCTGGACTTCACGGGGATGCTGCGATCTCCTCCAGTTGCGCTATAGAACCCCGCAGTGTGTTAACACTAAGTGGCTCTCGTGGCGTGAGACAGCATCACCAGAGACTCGGCCGTCTCCCACGGTGGTAATGCTGGATGACAGTGGCTTCCGAGTGGTGGTACTGCAGCGGTTCTGCAGGTGAGTATGTTGTTGAGCTGGTAGCGTCCTCGTGGCAATGAGGCGCGTATGTCTCCTTTACCGGGTGCCGGGTGATTGACAGTTATGTTTTCCGGTATCGGACTGCTAGTTGCTGAGCAGGACAAATAAACTGGTGGTCTCAATGGTTATTAAGGGGACGCTGGACGCGTTTCAGGACTGTCTCAGTCCTTTCTTCAGCAGCTATTCAGTGCATCAGTGCCCGGGAGTGGTGAGATACAAAGTATCCAAAAAGATATGCATGCATATTAACAGTGACTGTACACAAGCATATACGTTGACCGTTATCTGCTAATAGCAATTATATATATATATTTTCTTCTTTTCCTCAATTTAGTTTTTATTGGTTTTGAACAATGACAATTACAAAGAATGATCACAGCAATAAAGATGTGATGATATAACAATGACTGCCTTAAGGCACGGACAAACAATATCTAGCAAGAACTTTGATTGTGTAGCCAAAGAAAACCACCCAATTGGAAGGCATGTAGGGTAGTAATAGGGTGGTAGGGGGAAGGAGGGAAGAAAGAGTAGGGGGGAGAGGAGAAGAGAGAGGCAAGGTAGGAAAGAAAGTGATAGAGGGAAGGGGGGAAAGGAGGGGAATTTGATTTAGGGCCTACGATCGTCCCTTTCCTGGGCCGGCCGAGGCACCGAGAGTGCAAGTCATCACATATCATAGGAACGTATGCCAGCAAGGTAACAGCTTATAACAACAGGCACATCTGATCATAAGTACAGTGAAAATAAGAGGAAATATCAAAGACGATGTAGTGAGACCTAGGGGCCAGCGGCCTAATATGATGTAATCAGGCGCCTCCAGTCTTAGATACAAAGGACAGCCAAGGACCCCAGATCTCACGGAAGGAACCATAGGCTCTCTCAGATCTACTCGCTAACTCTTCAAAACGGCACACCTGGTGGACCTTGGACTCCCATTCATAAACAGGGTGGGCTGGAGTTAAGCCACTTTAGCGGAATTAAGGATTTGGCGGCTGACAAGAGGTGCGCTAATAATTTGTGCTTATGAGGCTGGAAGGTTAACGTCGGCCTACCAAGAAGCACCATATCAGGCTGTAGTTTGAAGGACATGGAAAGTAGACTACTGATTTTGGATTCTCTCTCACTCCAATAAGACAAAATAGCCGGGCAGGTCCACCAGATATGTGTATGGGTCCCCGTATGGGCATTGCACCTCCAACACATCTTGGAAGGAGCTAAGCCATGAGCAAAGAGAAACTCCGGTTTCTTTCAATCTGACGCATCTAGAGTACCCGTGGGAGTATTTCAATATGTAATTTTTCTCGTCCGTCGATAATACTAAATTCAGTTCTTTCTCCCAGGAGATCAAGTAATCGGGAATAGAGGAGCTGTCTAGGGAGGAACAGAATTTTTTGGCATAGGAGAGTTTATGTAAACCTCTCGGGGGGGAACTCAAATCTACCTCAAAGTCCGTCAAGGGTCTCAGGGGCCCCACTTTACAGCAAAATTCCTTGCAACAGACATGAATGTGGGACAGCTGGAGAAAGGACAGCTTTTGCATGGGGAACATGGAGGATAACTCTTCCGTGGTTGGGGCCTTTCTGTCCGTGAAGACTTGTGCAATAGTGTAGTTCCTCAATTTGGCCCATAGAGAGCTATACGCATAGGTCTAGAACAGCAGGGATGAGCACAGCAGGCAGTAAAGGAGAAACTGGAGGAGAGAGAGTAGGAGAGAGAGAAGACCACACGGAGAAGAGACCCAAGAAAAAGGAGTGATGGGTGAGTGAGAAAAATTACGTCTCCCTGGAATCCAAAGGTGGCGCAAGAAGTCAGCACCATACGCCCAACGGGACCATAGGTCCTCTCTGAACTCCAAGGGTGAAGGGGGAGGACCTGAGGGTGAATGGCGAAATATCCACCTCCTCAATTGAATAGCCTCGTATATAATCTGGACATCCGGCATACCCATTCCTCCTCTGGTGGGGGATCTAGCCAACAGTGACCTAGCCAGTCTGGGTTTTTTGGCTTTCCAGAGAAAGCGGGAAAAGAGTCTCCTTATGGTTAAAAAGAACAAGGGCGGGAGTGCTATCGGGAGCATTGATAGTTTATAAACTATTTTTGGAGCAACATATGTTTGGATAACGTTACGCCTACCAATCCACGATATAAGGGGATTGTCATAGTCTGTCAATAACTGCTGGATGTCTGTAAGGAGGGACTTAAAGTTAGCATCATAGAGGCGTGTAATTGTGGGGGTCATATGCACTCCAAGGTATTTTAAGGATGACTTGGCCCAGGAAAAGGGGGAGATATTTAGCAGGGTAGCCTGTGTGGCGGGAGGGAGCGTGACGTTGAGTAACTCTGATTTGCTCACATTAACTTTAAAGTTGCAGAGGGTGCCAAATCTCTCGAATAAGGAGACCAGGCAGGGGAGGCCCCCTCGGGGTCAGACAATAGGAAAAGCAAATCGTCAGCGAAAGCAAACGTCTTAAGTTCCCCTCCTGGCGTCTCAAAGCCCTTAACCTCAGGCATCTGTCTAATTTTCTGGAGCAGGGTCTCCATCACCAGAATGAAAAGGCACCCCTGCCTGGTGCCATTCGTTATGCAAGAGGGCGAGGAGAGGGAGTTGTTAATTCGTAGGGAAGCGTAGGGGCAAGCATAGAGAGTGAATATCGCTGACACAAATGCTGGGGGAAAACCAAATCTGAGATGGACCGCTCTCATGTAGGACCAAATGACCCTATCAAATGCCTTCTCTGCGTCTACGCCGAGAAGGACCAGTGGGAGTTTGTTAGAGTGAGCAAAGTGTTTTTTAACACGCATGGATAGAAGTTTGGCCCATACTTTTAGATCTAGGGTCAACAAGGATATGGGTCTGTAGCTACCACTCTCCTCTGTATCCTTTCCCTCCTTTGCTATGAGAGTAATGTGTGCCTCCTGCGCCTGTCGAGGAAGAGAGCCACCCTCGAGTAAAGTGTTAAAAGAGGTAGTGAGATGGGGTACAAGGAGATCCAAGAATTTAGTATAGTAGCACAGGGGGAGTCCATGAGGATCCAGGCTTTTTCCAGGGGGGGGGGGGGGGAAGGATTGGATAACCTTACGGACCTTACGGGGGGGGGGGGGGGGGAGGATTGGATAACCTTACGGACCTCTAGTTCCGACACTTGGGAGAGCAGGCTTCCTGCCATGGAGCCATCCAGTTTGGGGAGAGCCAACTCATCAAGGAAAGAATCCTGAGCCGAGGACACAGTCGAGGCCAAGTCGACCCCAGCGGGTGAGGGGAGGTTATATAGATCCGAGTAGAACTGTTGAAAAGTACGAGCTATGAGGGGAGTATCAGTGTGAACCACCCAGTCCCTGTCCCTTATGCTCAATATACGCTGCTTGGCCCTCCTCTTTTTAAGGAGGGAAGACATAAGTCTCCCCCCTTTGTCTCCATGGGCATATATTTTTTGTTTATGGGGAAGGTAGGTCTTAGAGGACTGGTCATGTAGATGGGTCAGCAGCTGTTCCCTTTTGAGCTTCAGACCAGAAAGGGTGGCTTCAACCTGAGATCTCTTATGAAGCCTCTCCAGATCCGAGATGTCAGCTAACAGTTGGTCAGTCTTCCGTCTATAGGACTTTTTAAGCCTGGAGCCCCAGGAGATGAGAATGCCTCTCATATAGGCCTTATGGGCTTCCCACACCAGAGGAGGAGAGGATTCGGGAGTGCAATTAGTATGAAAGTATAACTTTAGGTGTGCCGTAAGGTCAGAGATGGCTGAAGGGTTCTCTAAGATGGTTTTGTTGAGCCTCCAGGTGGGCACAGGGGCAGGGAGGGTGGAGAGTGACAGAGACAAGGAAACAGGGGCATGATCTGAGACCGCAATCACCCCAATATTTGCTCCACTCACTGTTGTCAGCAGAGAGGTATGGATCAGTAGGTAGTCGAGGAGTTTATATGTCTTATGCGAGGAGGAGAAAAAAGAGAAGTCACGGACGGAAGAGTTATGCAGCCTCCACGGATCTATGAGGGACAAATCAGTAAGTTTAGAGTGCAATCTAGACAGCAGCTTCTGAGATAAACCACAGGTCTTAGACGAAGAGTCCAAGTAAGGATTTAAAACAACATTTAGGTCCGACCCAATGATGATGGGACCCTCCGAGAAGGCTTTAAGAGCGGACAGCGTGTTAATGAGCCATGGCACCTGGGCATGATTCGGGGCATAGAGGTTCGCAAGTGTATAAATGGAATTGAATAATCGAATTCGAAGAAATAACGCCCTGCCTTCAGAATCCACGTGTTGGTGAAGTACCTCTACTGGCAGGGATGAGCTAAAAGCTATAGATACCCCTTTCGACGCCGAGAAGCCATGACATGAGTGGAACCACTGTGAGAAGTAACGGGTAGGGAGCTTGGGTATCTTGTCTCTTTTAAAATGTGTTTCCTGGATGAACGCAATAGAGGTGTGAAGACGCCTGAGGTGGTCCACAACATGGTGGCGCTTCTCAGGGGTGTTCAGCCCCCGCACATTGAATGACACTAAGTTGACATCTGACATTATGACACTTAGCTAAGACAACCGGCAGTAGTGGAGGGAGAGTGCACGAAGGGAGGGGAAGAGAAGAGGGGGAAGGGAAAAGGGAAGCGCGAGTGGTGAGAGGTAAGGGTGCGAGGAAGTTAAGAGATATTCAAGTATGGAAAGGGGGACGAGAGAGAGAGGAAGGGGGGGGGGGGGATAGGTTAGGTAGGTATATCAGGTAGAATTTCACTCAGAAGAACTGCCAGGAGGACAGAACCGAGTGAAAGGGGGGGTACAACAAGACCTAGTCTGAGTGCACCAGAGAACAAAGCCATTTTATACTGAAACAGTCAAGCAATGGATTATACATATAATTTAAGCTAACATGACAACCCCATAGGAGCATCAAGGAGGTATAAAGTCCATAATTCAAAGAGGCATGACAGGAGAGAGCAAGGGCAAGGAGTAGAGAATTAAGGAAGGAAAAGGGAGGAACTTCGGAAAGGAGTAAGAGGAATGGGGAAGAGAGGGAGGGTGGAGCAAGGGAGGAAGGGTAAAAAAGGCTAGAATAGGTGGAAGAAGGGAAGAAGTCGGAGGGGGAAAGAGGGAAGGGGGAAAAGCAAAAAGGAGGGAGTGGAGAAGAGAAAGGGAGAAGGAATGGAGGGAAAAGCGGTGAGGGGAGGGGGTAAGGGGAGCCGGAAGGAGAGAGGAGAGGGAGGGAGGAAAAGGGAAGGAAGGGGGGGGAGGGGGAATAAGGATTGAGCAAGAGAGGACCCAAGGAGGAACGTAGGAAATAAAATTTGAAAATGTAGATGTGGAAAGAGTCACCAGAAGGCGACCACCACAGAGAGAATTGCCACACAGAAAGTGCATCCTAAAATACAAATACAGTGTAACGTTAAGATACTTAAATAAAAGTTAGATAGGCTAGGCAAATAAAATAAAGCAGTGAAATGAATTGAAAAAAAGAAAAGAAAAACACCAATGCAGAAAGGAATAGAGCAGGCCATTTCCAGAGGTAAAGTCCAGTCTTGGGAAAGTTTAAGGAGTCCAACGATGAGAATCAGCTCAAAGTCCCCCTGCAGGGATGAAGTGTCTGCAAAGAGTGTTATAAAATAAAAATAAAAAGGTGGGTGGGGGGGGGTGGGGTGAAGTGTGACAAGAGAGGGGGCGATGAGGGAGGCCCGGGGAGGGATCCGGGAGGAGTCCAAGTCCAGTGCATGTTTTAGCAGAAACGTCACTTGCAGCGTGTGAGTGTTCCAAAGAAGTTCCGTGTTGCTGCAGGGTGCACAGAGGGATCATATAGGGCAGCTGCATCCCATCATAGGAGGAGGGGGGGGGGTGCTGGGGAATAATGGACTGATGAATTACAGTACCTTGCTACAGGTGCCACTAGGGGTAAAAAGTTGAGCACACAATGCACTGGCAAACATGCCCAGAGAATGGAAGGTAACTGTAGGGTTAATGATAACAGATGATCCTCATCAGGGGGAGAGGACAGCTCAAAGCCCTCACATGGAGTGGCAAATAAAAGACTCACTGCGCTCCCCAAGCGGGTCAACATGGCGGGGGACCATCCTTAACAGGCGTCTTCTTGTGTTTGTTGCCTTTGGTGCGGGAGACTATCTTCCATTCCTCCGGTTTCGGCAGGGGAGGCAGCTGGGTTAGATCTGACACCGGGAGCCAGGAGGGTATGTCCAGCGGTTCCATCTCTAGGGTAGGCCAAACTCGGTCTAGGTCAGATGGCATACGTATAGTGAGTCTCCTGCCCTTGAAGTTAATGGACAGGCCGAATGGGAATAGCCATGCATATTGGATATCCTTATCTCTCAGCTTTTCCAGAAGCGGTCGTAGAAGGCGCCTTTTTGCTAGTGTAGATTGGGCTATAGCTTGGTACAGGGCGATTTCAGTATCCCCATAGCAAATCGGCCGTTTTTCCCTGGCGGCCCGGAGAATGTCCGCGGTGTCTACATAGGACAGGAGCCCACACACCACATCACGGGGGGGGGGGGGGGGGATCGGGGGGGGGATCAGTCGGTTTCGGCCTGAGGGCCCGGTGGATCCTCTCAATGACCACTCTCTTTGCTCTATCAGGACCCAGTAGGCCGGCAAAAACTTCACCCGCTACATTCCGGAGCACTTCTGCCGCCCAGGACTCTGGTAAGCCTTTTAGCCTAATATTCTTCCGGCGACTGCGATTTTCCTGGTCTTCTATTAGAGTGTAGGTGGAATTCAAGTGGGTCTCCAGGAGGGACATGCGATCCGCCATAGCAGCCGAGTACACAGAGAGGGTTGCGCAGGCAGTCTCCAAGGCCTCGGTCCTGTGACCAATCCCTAAGACTTCAGATTTTATCTCGGCTAGTATAGTTAGGAGCGGCTTCACTGCCTGAGGTAAGGCTTTTTTCATGAAGGACTTCAGGCATTGCTGGGTGAGAACTGCCGATGTGTCCTCCTTGACTTCACTCTCAGCCTCACAGTCGTCTCCTGAGTCTCTGAGTGGGGTAGTCTCCTGCGTCATCTTGGCCTGCCGAGAGGGAGACACACCGCCCTTTCTCTTAAAGAATTTCAACATATCTGCTTGATTCCTACCCGGTTTGGGCGACTCTCCAGGCACTAGCTTGCCGTATTTGACCATTTGTAGGGGAAAATAAGGTAGTTAGAAGGCTTGATTCTCCGGTCAGACGAGAGAGCAGCAGGCTCACGCGTCCATTCCTATCCGCGGCTAGGCTCCTCCCCCCGCTAATAGCAATTATATGAACATTATTTGCCAAGATGTTCGATTAAGAACTACTGCTACAGCCAGACAAATCTAAATGGTTGCTATGGGTTATTAACCAAAACCTATATGGTTGCTATTGGTTACAACTATACTGGAATCTGCTATAATTTGTTGAGAAAGGAGAGAATTGACTATTGTGGATGAACTAAGATTTCTCTCCCTGTATAGTTATATCCTATTAGAGGTTTTATATATATTTTTATATGGTGGTCTTATTATATAATTTTTAACACATTATGGTATACTTATATTTTAGATTATATTAGTTGGTGCTGCGCCTACACAAGGGCCCTGTGAGATGCAGACGCCACTATTTGTATTTATTTTATTTTTTATTTATATTATATTGTCACATTGTACAATTATAAATAAATTTAATCACCATCTGTCCAGTTGTCTCAAACCCCGAGCCCTAATATATATATTTCTATAGACAAACTACTTTTTGACACCTTGGGTATAGGTGTCTAATTAGGCAGCCCGGGTTTATTTGGTGGGTAGTTAGACAAGAGCCTCTCCAACTCCTTTATACTATTAGATTTGTAAATTACTTCTATTAAAAAAAGAAAAAAAATCTTACTCCTTCCATCCATCTTAGTTCATCCACAATAGTCAATTCTCTCCTGCTGCTGTATGCTCAACAGGAAGTGCTTTTCTTTTTAAAGTTCTTTCCTGTCTGACCATCATGCTCTCTGCTGACCCCTCTGTCCATGTCAGGAACTGTCCAGAACAGGAGAGGTTTGCTGTGGGGATTTGCTCCTGTTCTGGACAGTTCCTGACACGGACAGGTGTCAGCAGATAACACTGTGGTCAGACAGAAAATAAATCCAAAAAGAAAAGAACATCCTGTGGAGCATACAGCAGCTGATATGTACTGGAAGGATTCAGATCTTTTAATAGAAGTAATTTACAAATCTATAACTTTCTGCCACCAGTTGATTTAAATAAAATGTTTCCACCGGAGTACCCCTTTAAGCAGTCCTTTTTTGGGCAAGAGGTTTACATAGAGCAACTACTATTTTCTACTAAACTAAATCCAGAGTTTTACACATTTACTACTAAGCAAGATAAAAGGTCATTGGGGGATATTTATCAAAACCTGTGCAGAGGAAGAGTGGTGCAGTTGCCCATAGCAACCAATCAGCTCGCTTCTTTCATTTTTAAAGAGGCCTGTGAGAAATGAAAGAAGCGATCTGATTGGTTGCTATGGGCAACTGCACCACTCTTCCTCTACACAGGTTTTGATAAATCTCCCCCATTGACCAAACAATTGTGGGCAACTTAGGCTGGGTTTACACTGTGGAATTTCTGCCAGAGATCGAGCCGGCGGCACTAGGACTGCAAGGACTACATTGCTGTCCCCATAGATGGCAATGCATTTCTGAGCAGATCTCCCAAAAAATGCAGCCAGAAATGCATTGGAGTCTATGGGGGCAGCAATGCAGTCTGCTCAGTCCTAGCGCCGCCGGCTCGATCTCCGGCAGAAATTCTGCACAGAAATTCTGCAGTGTGAACCCAGCCTTATAGAAATCAAATGGTTCCTACCCACTGTGACATTGTTGTGGTCACCCCCGGCCTTCTCTAGGATCTCATCCCATTTGGAACACTTAAGTTAAAGCTGCACTTTGATAAGATTTAAGTGCAGTGGTGATGAGGCTCTGTCCCCTCTGTCTCTACAAAGCCAAACACAGGATGGCTGGATCAACAAACTGAAAGGGTATGTGATCAGGCCCCCCAAAGCCATCTACACACACCAGAAAAAGTTTTTTTTCTTTTTAGAAATGACAACAGGTCAAGCTATTCCATAGTTTTGGGTTTTATTGTTGGTTTTTGTAGTATATCAGTCTGATGGAGACCAAAGTGACAGACTGAGAATGAAGCCTTAACTACACTTTCCTGGTGTACACACTAAATCACAATTCTGATCATTATGTGTGCAGTTCCTTAAAGGGGTTATGCCAAGATGAAGAGTTCTCCTCTACCTACAAAATCACTAGCTGATCAGTAGTGGTCTAACTGCTGGGGCCCTCACTGATCTCAACAATGAATGACAATTGTCAGAATGAATGGAGCTGCAGCACACTTGCCTGGCCGGGGTTCCACTTATTCTTTTGAGTGAAATGTCTTACTATACACAGACCGGGAGAAAAGAGTCAATTAAGGCTGGCGGTGCAGAGAGCAGTCCCCCATGATTATCTGGGTCCTGGTGGCTTTTTTACTCCGTGATTTTGCCAAAACCTGAATAATATTTTGCTGAGTATTTTTCTACCCATTGACATCAATAGGTAGCAAAACCAGATGAAAATATGCTGCAAAATATGGCATGTGTGACTCTACCCTAAGGGTTAGGGATCGACCGATTATCGGTATGGCCGATATTATCGGCCGATAATCACGATTTTGGGCATTATCGGTATCGGCAATTACCTTGCAGATAATGCCCCGCCCCCCGCACCGCGACCGCCACCCCCGACCCGCCACACCCCCGACCCCCACCGTGATGCTGGGCGGTATACCGGTATGGATTTTTGCCCATACCGCTATACCGGTCGGGCCCCTCCCCCACCCTCCAAGTCAATAAAAAAATTAAACTTACCCGTAATGGGGGTGGTCCGGGCCATCCATCCTTCCTTCCTGTAGTGTCCGGGGGCGTTCCGGGTGAAGAGTGAACCGGTCCGGGCTGTACTTCTTCTCCGGCGGTCATCTTCTCCACTCCGGGCAGGCTCCGGCCTTGTACACTGCATAGACGCCGCTACGCCGTGATGTCAGGTGCGTCGCTGCGCACGGGCGTCACTGCGCAGCGCCGTCTATGCAGCGTACTAGGCCGGAGCCTGCCCGGAGTGGAGAAGATGACCGCCGGAGAAGAAGTACAGCCCGGACCGGTTCACTCTTCACCCGGAACGCCCCTGGACACTACAGGAAGGATGGATGGATGGCCCGGACCACCCTGACAGGTAGGGGGAGAGAAGCGGGTGGTGGCAGCGGCGGCGGCCTATGGCCCCGCAAAAGCCACTGCAGATCATTGATTTAAAGCGCCCGCTTTAAATCAATGATCTGCAGCGGTGTCGCAGGGGGTTAAATAGCCGATAACTTATACCGGAATATCGGTATAAGTTATCGGCTATCGGCCCTAACCTCCACCGATTATCGGTATCGGCCCTAAAAAAACGATATCGGTCGATCCCTACTAAGGGTACATTCAAACATGCAGCCTTTTGCCATCTATTCACATCAATGGGTAAGCAAATCAGCGGCAGAAAATCTGCAGCAAAACACACACATGAACATACCCTCAAGGAGAATTTCCAGCTAAGCACTAATGCTAGATTACTTTTTGTTAAAAAAAAAAAAAAAGGAACTACATGCAGACATGAGTCTTCATTAATCTATTGTCTGTGTGCAGCTTAAAGGGGTACTCCGGTGGAAAATCATTTTTTATTTTTTTATTAACTGGTGCCAGAAAGTTAAACAGATTTTTAAATTTCTCCTATTTAAAAATCTTAATCCTTCCAGTACTTAGCTGCTGTATCCTCCACATGAAGTTATTTTCTTTTTGAATTTCTTTTGTCTGACCACAGTGCTCTCTGCTGACACCTCTGTCCATGTCAGGAACTGTCCAGAGTAGAAGCAAATCCCCATAGTAACCCTATCCTGCTCTGGCCAGTTCCTGATATGGACAAAGGTATCCGCAGAGAACACTTGCGGTCAGACAAAGGAAAATTCAAAAAGAAAAGAACTTCCTGTGGAGCATACAGCAGCTGATAAGTACTGGAAGGATTAAGATTCTGAAATAGAAGTCATTTACAAATTTGTTTAACTTTCTGGCACCAGTTGATTAAAAAAAAATTAAAAAAAATTCCACTGAAGTACCCCTTTAAATCTATGCTGTCTGAATGAAATCTAATCTTCTTAATGCTTGATCAGCAGGTGTATCTGAACACATTACAGTGATGGAATGCTGTCATCTGTAGTGCATGAACAAAGGTGCAGAGATCAATTTGTTCTTTCTGCAGGCAGCAGTACACAGCAGCATGTTCTACTTTGCAGAGAGACCACTCAGGGCAGTGTCTAGTTTTAGGGGGTGCATATCCTTTTGTCAAAATATAGAAGAAAGTTGTTACATCAGGCAACATGATTCACATCTGTGTGGGAGCTCCATCACTGACTCTGGACGGTCCACTGCACAGAGGACACCAACAGATCCCACTAACTTTACAGCCCCTCCACATATATCCGTCTTCCAGTGGCGTTTTCCCTCCGGCACCGAAGAAAAAGCACCGGAAGGAAACCGATTGTAGAATGGGACAGTTCACATTCATCTGGAGTCTCAAGTTGGACGCGGGATGGTGGAGCATATCACATCAGCACCGGAGAGGGAAACATCTTGTCTAGTTCCTATTCGGGATAGACCGATTATCAGTTTGGCCGATATTCACGATTTTGGACGTTATCGGTATCTGCAATTACCTTGCCGATAATCCGATAATGCCCTGCCCCCCACCACTGCACCGCCCCTGCCCCATTGCCTCCCCATCTCCGGTTTTATAATTACCTGATCCCGGGGTCCACGCTACTTCTGGCTCCTGCGGCATCCTGTGTTACGCTGTGCGCTGCGCAAAGACAAGTGATGTCCTCAACGCGATGTCACCATCAGTGTGCACAGTGACAGCTCAGGACGCCGCTGGAGTCAGAAGTAGCGCGGACCCCGGGAACAGGTAATTAGAAAACCGGAGATGGGGAGGCAATGGGGCAGTGGCGGTGGTTGGACTAAGGACCGGCAGGGGGAGAGAAGTAGGCTGCGGTGGTCTCTGGGCAGAGGGTCGGTAGGGGGGAGCAATGGGTAGGCCTCAGGAGGACCCCAGGACAGGAAAGGGGAGAGAGGCGGCAGCGGTCTTAGGCACCGCAAAAGCCGCTTCAGTTCATTGATTTAAAGCACCCACTTTAGATCAAGGATCTGCAGCAGTGTCACAGGGGGGTGAACCAAGCATAATAGGGTCCTTCTGGTTCCATTTGCAGGATGTGAGCAGAGAAAAAAAAGAAATGACTGCTTGCACATATTTTAACCGGTTCTGAGAACAGACCTCCAGAGCCTGACTGAGAAGCTCTGGAATACCAAGCCCTCCAGATCCTAGCCTGACTGAGAAGCTCTGGAATACCAAGCCCTCCAGATCCTAGCCTGACTGAGAAGCTCTGGAATACCACGACCTCCAGATCCTAGCCTGACTGAGAAGCTCTGGAATACCAAGCCCACCAGATCCTAGCCTGACTGAGAAGCTCTGGAATACCAAGCCCTCCAGATCCTAGCCTGACTGAAGCTCTGGAATACCAAGCCCACCAGATCCTAGCCTGACTGAGAAGCTCTGGAATACCAAGCCCACCAGATCCTAGCCTGACTGAGAAGCTCTGGAATACCAAGCCCTCCAGATCCTAGCCTGACTGAAGCTCTGGAATACCAAGCCCACCAGATCCTAGCCTGACTGAAGCTCTGGAATACCAAGCCCACCAGATCCTAGCCTGACTGAAGCTCTGGAATACCACGACCTCCAGATCCTAGCCTGACTGAGAAGCTCTGGAATACCAAGCCCACCAGATCCTAGCCTGACTGAGAAGCTCTGGAATACCAAGCCCTCCAGATCCTAGCCTGACTGAGAAGCTCTGGAATACCAAGCCCTCCAGATCCTAGCCTGACTGAGAAGCTCTGGAATACCAAGCCCTCCAGATCCTAGCCTGACTAAGAAGCTCTGGAATACCAAGCCCTCAAGGTGCTCTATATGGCTTCCTGTATCGGCATGTTCATACAGAGGTCCCCACTGGCCTCAAGTAATGTTTTCTCACCCTAAGGGTATGTTCACACTGAGGAATTGGGGCGGAAATCAAGTAAAATTTTCTGCCTCAAAATATTGTTACTTTTCCACAAGAACTCACAGAGATTCCGCACGGAAATGCAGGTTTCATGCGGAGGAGGAGTATCAAGTATTTCTATTCATAATTTTTTTTTTTCATGCGGCAATTCCGCGCGAAAATGCTTCTGACTGAAAAAAAAATAACATTGATCTCTATGGGAGAACGACGCTGATTCCGCCTGAAAGAAAGAACATATTCTTTCTTCAAGCGAACAGACTTCCTCATCAGAATTCTGCTTGAGGACATTCCTCAGTGTGAACATACCCTTATTGGGGGCGCACTGGTTGGAAAACACTGCCCTAGGATAGATTCACACCAGGCAGATTGTTGCAGAAGCTTCTGCAACAGAAACCTAGTCCTATACATGTGAATGCAGTAGGCAGTGATGCCAGCCACCTTTATATAGGGCAGCATTCCAAAACTACAACTCCTGTCAAGACCTGAGCCTTCAGGGAATGAGAGTTGTAGTTTTGCAACAATGCTGTGGGCTCCTCTACAGGACTGTTATCTGCAGGACATTTCCACAGCAGGATCACCTTCCCA
Organism: Hyla sarda; assembly: GCF_029499605.1. NCBI lineage: Eukaryota > Metazoa > Chordata > Amphibia > Anura > Hylidae > Hyla > Hyla sarda. The sequence continues at coordinate 167,035,890 of NC_079192.1, forward strand.
TTAACAGGACCAGCCCTTGAGTGGAGATTTTGGGTTGAGTTCCCTCACTTGACCCCTGGTTATCTTCTCCTCATGCTGTGGATAGCGGTGTCCTATAGGCAGCATTATGGACACAGTGTAAGAGCATCACTAGCTGACAGGAGACGCAGCGGTACCGCGCGGTAGTCTCCAGCGATAGAGAATATATATATATATATATATATATATATATATATATATATATATTATATATATATATATCCGCTGCGTCTCACTATAATGGGAGGAGGAGTGCGGGGAGCATCGTGCACAGGACAAAGAACATGGGGGGCTCCGGAAAGCCCCCGCCACGTCTGGCCACGTACAGGAGACGTATCGTGCATCTCCAATGACTGCAGCGCCCGGGGCAGCGTGGACTCTGTGCGGCGGCTCTAGCTCCCTCCCGTCCGCACTGCCGCTTATTACCTTCACGGTGACCTTGGGTCCCTTCTTCTTCTCATCCGCCTCGGAGCCCCCGGGGAAGAGCAGGAAGATGACGGAACCCGCGATAAGGGCAGCGGCAAAGAGCAGCTTCATGTTTCTCTCCAGCAGCCGAAGCATCAAAGAAGAGCACAGGCCTCGGAGAGCAAGAAATAGGGCGTCCTGGCGGTGTGACGTCACCGTAACAGGAGCGGTCCACAGGGCAACTGAATAGAGGGGTGTTCAGTATGGTATTAATCCTACAATATAAATGAGTATGTATTTATAGCAGCACTTCAGATATATGACTTGCAGGCTCATTTAATACACATATAATAGGTTCTGGTGAACAGGTAAAGTGCTACCTGGACTATAACTAATGACGGAATTGTATAAAAACTATTTTCAGAAATTTATTTCCTATGATTTAGATATTTCCTAAGATTTATATTACTCCATTAGTACAATAGCCATGTAAACAGTTTTATTTATTTCTTTCTAGCATTGCTCTTAGAAATAATCTAGGACTGTACCATATTTCTGCCACCCCCATTGCATCTTCAGAGTTATGTGCCACGTTACGATTTTATAATTGGGTGACGAAGCAGCCAATCAGAGGCCGACATGCCAGACAACTCATCCAATAGGAATGATCGCCGGTCATGGCTAGACAGCTTATGGGCTCCCTGGAGAGCTCGCGGCACTCCATACTCCTAGAGCGGCTGGTGAAAGGATGCGGTGTGTCCGCGGCCCCGCCCCCTGGAGGGTTGTTGTGGACATTTCTTCGCGCTGCGATAGCGGTGCTGAGTTTGTGATTTGGCGCCTTTGTGGATATGTTATTTGGTTAGAGTAGTGCAGCTCATTTATCCTAGTGCATCGTGGAAATATGATGTTCACAGTGAAATGAGAATCCATCTCTTCTACATCTAGAAAGGGTTTAGGGCTCTGCTAGATGACAGGATTATATATCTGTGATGCAAAGATTCAGAAACAGTGGCAACTATAGATTTCCCTGTACCGTCTGAATATGATACTGTTACTTCTGAATATGATACCGCCACACACTGTACCCTCTGTATCTGATACCGCCACACACTCACTGTACCCTCTGTCTATGATACCGCCACACACTGTACCCTCTGTACATGATACCACCACACACTGTACCCTCTGTATATGATAAAGCCACACACTGTGCCCTCTGTATATGATACTGCCACACACTCACTGTACCCTCTGTATATGATAAAGCCACACACTGTACCCTCTGTACATGATACTGCCACACACTGTACCCTCTGTACATGATACTGCCACACACTGTACCCTCTGTACATGATACTGCCACACACTCACTGTACCCTCTGTATCTGATACCGCCACACACTCACTGTACCCTCTGTATAGGATACCGCCACACACTGTACCCTCTGTATAGGATACCGCCACACACTCACTGTACCCTCTGTATATGATAAAGCCACACACTGTGCCCTCTGTATCTGATACTGCCACACACTCACTGTACCCTCTGTATAGGATACCGCCACACACTCACTGTACCCTCTGTATAGGATACCGCCACACACTCCCTGTACCCTCTGTATAGGATACCGCCACACACTGTACCCTCTGTATAGGATACCGCCACACACTGTACCCTCTGTATAGGATACCGCCACACACTCCCTGTACCCTCTGTACAGGATACCGCCACACACTGTACCCTCTGTACATGATACCGCCACCCACTGTGCCCTCTGTATATGATACTGCCACACACTCACTGTACCCTCTGTATAGGATACCGCCACACACTCCCTGTACCCTCTGTATAGGATACCGCCACACACTGTACCCTCTGTATAGGATACCGCCACACACTCCCTGTACCCTCTGTACAGGATACCGCCACACACTGTACCCTCTGTACATGATACCGCCACACACTGTACCCTCTGTATATGATACCGCCACACACTGTGCCCTCTGTATATGATACCGCCACACACTGTACCCTCTGAATGTAATAGGAACCTGTATGCCTCCATATTTCCCCACCATCTTGTATCCAGGTTAAAGTGGCCAGTAGTGTACTAGAGCCTCCATGTATCCCAACCATATGACCATATCTCATCCGGTATCCAGGCTAGAGCCTTGTTTCTATTGAACAGTTTTCCCCAATAAACTTCTAATTTTATTTAAAAAAAAATAGGTAGCTACAACCAAGACAGTGATTATATGGAATATTTGCCAGACGAGTACTAGCGTGAAGGTTGTGTAGCTTGTACAACCAGGATAAATATATGAAAATTGTGTATATACTGTGTATGTGTTTCCTCAAATCTGGGCTTATGTATTGTATTAAATACTAAAATTGGGTTTGTGTGATATGGATAAATATGTATGGACCATATAAATATGTGATGTTGTCTATATGGGTTTTAATGTGTGTATAAAAGTGAGTGTGTGTGTGTGTGTGTGTGTGTGTGTGTAAATGTAATGTGTGTGTATATATGTAAATATGATATTAACCTCTTCAGGACCCATGACGTATGCATACGTCTTCACACCCTGGGTCTTAAGGACCCATGACGTATGCATACGTCATGTCTTTTCCTGGTCTCCGCCGCTCACCCGGCGGAGATCGGAAGCGGATCCCTGCTGAAATCCTTCAGCAGGGATCCAGGGCAAACGCCGAGGGGGGCCACGTATGCCCTTGCGATCTGCGGCGATACCGGGCTGATCGGGTCTCTGGGTCCCGACCGCCCGGTAATTTCGCATGATCCCGGCTGTCACAGACAGCCAGGACCATGCTAACGTATAGGAGCGAGGTGGCAAGCCGGCCACCTCCTCCTATTCCCTGCGATCTGTCGGTTAGTTAACCAACCAATCGCAGGAGGGGGGGCGTCTGGGCATGCTGGGAGTTGCAGTTTTGCAACATCTGGAGGTCCACAGTTTGGAGACCACTGTGCCCTTCCAGATGTTGCAAAACTACACATCCTCAGCATGCCCTTACTGTCCAGGCATGCTGGGAGTTGTAGTTCTGTAACATCTGGCCCTTCAGATGTTGCAGAACTACAACTCTCAGCATGCCTGGACAGTTTTGGCATACTGGGAGTTGTAGTTTTGCAACATCTAGAAGGGCACAGATTGGGAACCACTGTACTAGTGGTCTGCAAACTGTAGTCCTCCAGATGTTGCAGATGTTGTAGTTCGGCAACATCTGGCTCTAAAGATGTTGCCGAACTACTACTCCCAGCATGCCTGAGAATGTTTGGGAGTTGTGGTTTTGCAACAACAGGGGGCACACTGGTTGGGAAACATTGTCTGTTTCCTAACTCAGTGTTTCCCAACCCGTGTGCCTCCAGCTGTTGCAAAACTATAACTACCAGCATGCACTGATAGACTGTGCATGCTGGGAGTTGTAGTTTTGCAACAGCGGGATGTCCCCCCCTGTGAATGTACAGGGTACATTCACATGGGCAGGGGGCTTACAGTGAGTATCAGGCTGCAGTTTGCGATGCAGCTAATTTTGCGCGGCAGCTCAAACTCGCAGCGGGAAAATCGCTGTAACCCTCCCCGCCCGTGTGACTGTACCCTAAAAAACACTACACTACACTAACACAAAATAAAATAAAAAGTAAAAAACACTACATATACACATACCCCTACACAGCCCCCCTCCCCAATAAAAATGAAAAACATCTGGTATGCCACTGTTTTCAAAATGGAGCCTCCAGCTGTTGCAAAACAACAACTCCCAGTATTGCCGGACAGCCGTTGACTGTCCAAGCATGCTGGGAGTTTTGCAACAGCTGGAGGCACACTGTTTGGGAATCACTGGCGTAGAATACCCCTATGTCCACCCCAATGCAAATCCCTAATTCAGGCCTCAAATGCGCATGGTGCTCTCACTTTGGAGCCCTGTCGTATTTCAAGGCAACAGTTTAGGGTCACATATGGGGTATCGCCGTACTCGGGAGAAATTGCCTTACAAATTTTGGGGGGCTTTTTCTCCTTTCACCCTTTATGAAAAGGTGAAATTGTGGTCTACACCAGCATGTTAGTGTAAAAAAATAAATTTTTTACACTAACATGCTGGTGTTGTCCTATACTTTTCATTTTGACAAGAGGTAAAAAGGGAAAAAAGCCCCCCACAATTTGTAATGCAACTTCTCCCGACTACGGAGATACCCCATATGTGGGCGCAAAGTGCTCTGGGGGCGCACAACAAGGCTCAGAAGGGAGAGTGCACCATGTACATTCGAGGTGATTTGCACAGAGGTGGCTGATTGTTACAGCGGTTTTGACAAACGCAAAAAAAAAAAAAAAAAACATGTGACCCCATTTCGGAAACTACACCCCTCATGGAATGTAATGAGGGGTGCAGTGAGAATTTACACCCCACTGGTGTCTGACAGATCTTTGGAACAGTGGGCTGCGCAAATTAAAAATTTTGTACAGCCCACTGTTCCAAAGATCTGACAGACACCAGTGGGGGGTAAATGCTCACTTTACGCCTTGTTACGTACCTCAAGGGGTCTAGTTTCCAAAATGGTATGCCATGTGGGGGTTATTTTGCTGTCCTGGCACCATAGGGGCTTCCTAAATGCGACATGCCCCCCGAGCAAAATTTGCTCTCAAAAAGCCAAATATGACTCCTTCTCTTCTGAGCATTGTAGTTCGCCCGTAGTGCGCTTCAGGTCAACTTATGGGGTACCTCCATACTCGGAAGAGATGGGGTTACAAATTTTGGGGGGTATTTTCTGCTATTAACCCTTGCAAAAATGTGAAATTTGGGGGGGAAACACACATTTTAGTGAAAATTTTTTATTTTTTTTTACGTATGCAAAAGTCGTGAAACCCCTGTGGGGTATTAAGGCTCACTTTATTCCTTGTTACGTTCCTCAAGGGGTCTAGTTTCCAAAACGGTATGGCATGTGGGTATTTTTTGTTGTCCTGGCACCATAGGGGCTTCCTAAATGCGACATGCCCACGAGCAAAATTTGCTCTCAAAAAGCCAAATATGACTCCTTCTCTTCTGAGCATTGTAGTTCGCCCATAGTGCACTTCATGTCAACTTATGGGGTACCTCCATACTCAGAAGAGATGGGGTTACAAATTTTGGGGGCTATTTTCTGCTATTAACCCTTGCAAAAATGTGAAATTTGGGGGGAAGCACACATTTTATTGAAATTTTTTTAAATTTTTTTTACATATGCAAAAGTCGTGAAACACTTGTGGGGTATTAAGGCTCACTTTATTCCTTGTTACGTTCCTCAAGGGGTCTAGTTTCCAAAATGGTGTGCCATGTGTTTTTTTTTTTGCTTTTCTGGCACCATAGGGGCTTCCTAAATGCAACATGCCCCCCAAAAACCATTTCAGAAAAATGTAAGCTCCAAAATCCCCTTGTCGCTCCTTCCCTTCTGAGCCCTCTACTGCGCCCGCCGAACACTTTAGATAGACATATGAGGTATGTGCTTAGTCGAGAGAAATTGGGCTACAAATAGAAGTATACATTTTCTCCTTTTACCCCTTGTAAAAATTCAAAAATTGGGTCTACAAGAACATGCGAGTGTAAAAAATGGAAATTGTGAATTTTCTCCTTCACTTTGCTGCTATTCCTGTGAAACACCTAAAGGGTTAAAATGCTGTCTGAATGTCATTTTGAATATTTTGGGGGGTGCAGTTTTTATAATGGGGTCATTTGTTGGGTATTTCTAAGATGAAGACCCTTCAAATCCACTTCAAACCTGAACTGGTCCCTGAAAAATTGTGATTTTGGAAATTTTGTGAAAAATTGGAAAATTGCTGCTGAACTTTGAAGCCCTCTGATGTCTTCCAAAAGTAAAAACTCGTCAATTTTATGATGCAAATATAAAGTAGACATATTGTATATGTGAATAAAATAAAATAATATTTGGAATATCCATTTTCATTACAAGCAGAGAGCTTCAAAGTTAGAAAAATGCAAAATTAACTTACCACTAAGTTAAAGTAGAATATGTCACGAAAAAACAATCTCGGAATCAGAATGATAACTAAAAGCATTCCAGAGTTATTAATGTTTAAAGTGACAGTGGTCAGATGTGCAAAAAATGGCCGGGTCCTACGGTGTAAAATGGCTGGGTCCTTAAGGGGTTAAAAAGATTGTAGGAGAGTCAGTGTAATCATAAAACATTTATTAAATACAGTTATAATCACCTACCCCCGCAGGGCCCTTGCAGGGGGCAGGAATTAATACAGATATACAAGTAAAATATAGGTTAAAATATGAAAATAAAATAAAAATAGTGATAATAGTAAACCAGCTTATTGCTAAATGTCCAGGATTTAAAATAAATAAGCAGCAGTTGGTAGTACGTCGTTGGTGGTATATTGGAGTTATACTCCTATGCTCATTGGTGGTGAAGTAATCGTTAGTATTTTACCACCGTTGGTGATATAATGGAGTTATACTCCTATGTTCATTGGTAGTACAGTGAGTTAGCAATATGCAGTGGTGCACAGCACCACTTACCTGACCTCCCGGCGGTGTCCCTATGCACACTGACGGGCTGGCTCGGCTTGGGTCCGGCACAGTTGTATGTGCCCGTCTGGAGGGAAAGCCGCACTTCTCCGCGTGGTCCTGTGGTGCCGGACTGGCACGGCTGGCGTCCGGCCGATGTGAAATGTCCAGGCTTCAACAGGTGACTGTGGGAGTGATGATGTAAGGGAGGTCAGCAGTGAATGCTGGCGTCCTGTGTAGAGGCGTACGTAACAGTGCTGATGTCCTGTGTCGCTGCGCATGTAACAGTGGGCCGCTCACTCTGGGCCTCCAGCAGTTGCAAGTTGGTTTGTAAAGATTCTGGTTTCTATGGTGGTGAGTATGGTATAATAGATTGCTGGTATATGTAGAGGCTAGACGCGTTTTGAGACGTTCATCAGTCTCTTTTTCAATAGCGGTCTTCTATTTTGTCTTCTAATTTTGCTTTAATATTATATACCCCCAAAATATGCAGGTTGTCCATATCTATTGCATAGGAACTTCGTGAGGAGGGGGCTAAGTTGACTCCATGTACCATGGCCCACAAGACTTTAGCTAGTGACTACAAATTTCATCTTAGAATTGTTCACTTTCCTTTTTCTTCTATATCCAGCCCAGACTGCCATGATTTATTCCACCACAACACATCTCTGCAGAATCTGCCATAGAAACATCTTTAGGGTACGTTCACACGCGCGGATTTACAGCGGATTTTACACTGCAAATCCGCTGGTGAAGGCCCGCTCTATGCTGGCTTTACATGTGCCTGCTCGTAGCGGCAATACGCCGTTACGTGCAGACACACTGAAGCGATGTGCAAGTCGCAGTATACTCGCACATCGCGGGAGATCTCTGCCTAGCTCAGAGCAGGGAGAGCGGCCGCGATGTGTGAGTACGCTGCACACATCGCTGCACTGTGTCTGCTCGTATCGGCGTATTGCCACTACCAGCAGGCACATGTAAAGCCAGCATAGAGCGGGGCCTTCACCAGCGGATCCGCAGCTAAATACGCTGCGAAAATCTGCATGTGTGAATGTACCCTCAGCTAAGTTTTGATGTCTCCTTACTAGCCTTACGCTCATTGTTTTCTAGTACCATCCTTACCTTTTCCCACCTCTACATAAACTCCCATCCTTAGTGCTTAAAATGGAATTAACACCCCCTTGGTTTCCTACATAGTATTAATACTTCTCTTATTGTTCCCCCACTCAACAATACGGCTTCTTTTGTGCCCCCACAAAATATGGACCCTATTGTGTTCACTCACACTAGTAATCTTACCCACATTAATAGTGCCCCAACTCAGTAATATGTCCTACACACTATTTATCCATCTCCCCCATTAATAGTGCGAGTGGCAGAGCAGACAGATGAATCCATGTCCTCAAGGCTGGACTGGGACCAAAAATAGGCCCGGGCATTTTAGAATAAGCAGCCCATTTTTTGGGTGGCGTTCTGACTACTGAGACCCCCGACTGATCACCTCAGTTTAGGTGGCTTTCCAGCTGTTGTAAAGCTTTAACTACCATCATGTCTGGAGAACCTCAGGAATTATGGGAGTTGTAATTTTGCTACAACTGGAGAGCCACAGATTGGGGAACAGTTTAATCCATCATCCCTGCAGAACTTAAAATTGACTACAGCTCTGATGGGACAGTCAGGAGAATACACAATATCAGTCACTACATCTGATGGGACAGTCAGGAGAATAGAATATTATATCAGTGACCTGAGTGACGTCTTCTCTGTTGGTCCAGACGCCAGGACTTTATCCAGCTACATCTTCTCTGCAGAGTATGACGTCAGGACATCGTTGGCTCCTCACTTTGCCAGCAGATCCTCATCCTCTACATGAAAAAAATAATTAACATAACACTGCCAAACACTGTGCCCCCTTAAAAGAACCCTTTGTACCCATTATAATAATACTGCCACACACTGTTTCTTCTCAGATCAGCTTAATCCCACCCCTGCACTGTCTTCCTCTATCCCCCTCCTCCAGACCCCTCTGTCCTCCATTGTCCTCCTTCATTCTCCTCCTCCAGACCCCTCTGTCCCCCTCATCCATTCTCCTTTGTCCTCCTTCATTCTCCTCCTCCAGACCCCTTTGTCCTCCTCCATCCTACTGCTCCAGACCCCTTTGTCCTTCTTCTCCAGACCCATCTTTACTCCTCCGTCTTCCTTCTGACCCCTCTGTCGTCGTCCCCCTCAATACCATTTTTTTCTCTTCTCCTTCAGACCCCTCTGTACTCCTCCATCGTCCTCCTCCTGACAACTCTGTCTCTTCCTCCAGGCCCCTGTGTCCTCCTCCATACTTCTCCAGCAGACCCCTCTTTCCTCCTCCATCTTCCTTCTTCAGAGCCCTCTGTCCTCCTCTAGACCCCTCTGTCCTCCTCCATCCTCCAGGCCTCTCTTTTCTCTTCTCCTCCAGACCACTTTGTCCTTCTCCATCCTCCTTCCTCAGACCACTTTGTCCTCCTCCTCTCTCCTCCTTAAGACTCATCTGTCCTCCTACATCCACCTCCTCCAGACCCCTCTGTCCTCCTCCTCCACCCTCCTGCTCCAGACCCCTCTGTCCTCCTCTATCCTTCTCCACCCTCCTGCTCCAGACCCCTCTATCCTCCCTCCTCCATCCTACTCCGCCCTCCTGCTCCAGACCCCTCTATCCTCCCTCCTCCATCCTACTCCGCCCTCCTGCTGCAGACCATTCTTTACTCCTCCTCCTCCACCTGACCACTCTGTTCTCCTCATCCAGGACCCTCTGTCCTCCTCAGTCCTTCTCCTCCAGACCCCTCTGTCCTCCTCCTACATCCTCTTCTGCCCTCCTGCTCCAGACCTCTTTGTCCTCCTCTATCCTCCTCCTCCAGACCCCCTGTCCTCCTCCATCCTCTTCTTTCATCCTCCACCCTCCTCCAGACCCCTCTGTCCTCTTCCTTCAGACTCCTCTTTCCTCCTCAACCCTCCTCCTCCAGACTCCTTTTTCCTCCACCTACAGACCCCTCTGTCCATCTTTATTCTCCTTCTCCAGACCCCTCTTTACTCCTCCTGACGTCTCTGTACTCCATCCTTCTCCTGACCTATCTTTCCTCCTGCATCTTCCTCAATACCTCTGTTTTCTCTTGTTCTCCAGACCAATCTGTCCTCCTCAATCCCCTTCTACGGGCCCTCTGTTCTCCTCCAGCCTTCTCCACCAGACCCCTCCACCAGACCCCACTTTACTCCTCCACCCTCCGTTGTCCTCCAGACTTCTCTCTCCTCCTCCTGACCCCTCTGTCCTCCTCCTCCAGACCCCCTTTTCCCTACTTCTCCAGACCCCTCTGTCCTCCTCCTCCCGACCCCTCTGTCCTCCTCCAGACCCCTCTGTCCTCCTCCTCCAGACCCCTCTGTCCTCCTCCTCCAGACCCCCTTTTCCCTACTCCTCCAGACTCCTCTGCCTTTCTCCGTTCTCCTCCTCCAGAGCTCTCTGTCCACTGCAGACCCGAGGTCATGTTCAAATGGTGTTAATTGTGCTGAATTTCCACATGTAAAATGTGTAAAAGACATACACACATCGTACATAAAAGCATACATAACACATACATACATCTGTCTAGCTTACACACATCATACATACATCATGCATATTCATATATTTCATACATAAACATCATACATACGCACACATCTTACACACATCATACATACACATTCTACACACATATCATACATACATATATACACACATCATACATACACATTCTACACACATATCATATCATACATATACCAGCCGCCGCCCCCACATCAGACATTACATACACATCATACATTATATACATACTCACACACTGTACACACATTATACATTACATACACATCATACATTACATACATACTCACACACTGTACACACATCATACATACACATCATACATTACATACATACTCACACACTGTACACACATCATACATTACATACACATCATACATTACATACATACTCACACTGTACACACATCATACATACACAAACGCAATAATACATATACTCACACATAAATCATACACACCCCTCACATAACACATACATGCAAACATCGTACATACACATGATACATAACCTCCTTTCCCCCCAGTCCTCGGCCTCCTCACCTGCATACGCCGCGAGTTCAGGGTGATCATGTCCCGGGGATCCAGGGTCTGAGGCAGCGCTAAGCCGCACTAGGCCCTGGGTAGGCCAAAGCAAAGGCCCGTGCTACAGCAGCTCAGCGGGGGTGCGGGAGGTGCCCGGGGCGGGGGTTTTTATTTCGGAGGGGGGCACTGCTGGGGGCCGCTACGCCACCACCGCCAGGAATATGTTGCCGCGGATGTTGGGGTCAGAGGCAGATAAGGAGCGCCGACTCCCATCTGCTTGCCGGCCTCCACTTCTTCCTGGGCGCAAGGAGCAAGCAGACATCGTGCCTACGCGGCACACGTTTGCCTCCAGCAAATCTGCTGCAGCAGGAGGAGGGGTAAGAGCGACTGGAGCCGCAAACTTAGAAATAAAAAAAAAAGGTTTTTAAACATTGCATCGAGGCAGACGGCCCACTGGACGGCCCGGCCCACCGGGCAAATGCCCGCTGTGCCCGATTGCCATGCATCACAAAGCTGTGGTGGCTAGGGGCAGTTGATGGGTCATCACTGCTTTATAGAGTGTGCTGATATGACTGGGACTATTCAGAGTGTCCTTGTTGCAGTGCTGTAAAAATTCAGAATTTTTTTTTTTTTTTTTTTACAGTAATAAGTCCAGACAAGCACTTTAAAAAAAATTTAAATCCCACCTGAGCGATCATCTTAAGAGGGGAATATTCAGTATTTTTTGTAATCTCAGCATTTATCCAGGCATCTTGGTAAGAGTATTCGGTCCTTGGTGTTCAGTGTACATTTCCTACCTGGAATCCCTTGTTAAGGTTCAGGTCATGCTGCTGATCCACAGCATGCCTTATATAGACTACAGCAATACTGCGTTCCTGCCCTTGTTAATCATATCAGACGGCATCCTGCAGAAAATGGGATGTTAATGGTGAAAGGGATACCCTGCTCCAGTTATGTCAGAATAGAGTCAGTGTGATCGTACCTTTAGGTTAAAAGTTTTATCCCTCCAGGATGAAGGGCATACAGGTACGTGCCGGGCATCGCCGATTAAGCCAATGCCTGGCATTAACTCTTTAGACACTGCAATCAAAGTTGATCGCAGCATCTAAAGTGCGGAGTTAACGGTGCCAGTTAGCTCAGGGCAGCTGACCGGGACATTCATGGCAAATTGTGGGTCTCGATCAGCTGAGTGGACGGCAGGAGGGGCCCTTACCTACCTCCTCGACATCCGATCTGTGCTCTGGCCAGCGATGGCAAGCTTGAAAAGCAGAGCACCGATAAGGCTGGGTTCACATCACGTTTTTACCAATACGGGACCGCATACGGTTGGGGGGAGCTAAAACCTTGCGATTCCGTATCCCTGCCGTATGCCGCCCGTATGTAATTCATTTCAATGAGCCAACCGGAGTGAAACGCTGACTCTGGTCGGCTAATTTTTCCCCGTATGCGGTTTTTCCACCACACCTAAAACTGTAGTTGACCATGGTTTGAGGTCCAGTTTGTATAATTGGTGACACAAAAAACAAGCCCTTTATATGGGGTCTGTAGGTGCAAAATTGAAAGCATTATAATTTTTAGAAGAGGAGGAGGAGGAGGAAAAAACGTGGAAAAACAAAAATTGGCCTGGTCCTTAAGGTGAAAATGGGCTTTATCCTTAAAGTTGCAAACAATCTGGTTAAATATGTTTTCCATAAGCAAACCTTAAAACTGCCTGAGTTATGGTAATGCAGATTTTCCAAAAAGCGTGGACATTCTACATTAATGGTGACATTTATGGTAAGAGGATTGTTCTGATTAAAAGGTTGAACTAACACACAAATAGGATATTAATCCTTTAGGAGGATTTGTTTCCAGAGCCATTGTTCTTTTAGGCAGCCGCATAATAGAAACTTTTATTCAATAGAAAATAAATGCTACTCAGTCAATTCTTTATGGTTTCATAAAACCCCATTTGAAAAAATCCACTCTTAATATAGGATTCTCCATCATGCACATATTGAAATACTTATGAGGTATATTTTCAATTCAGTTAACTGCAAACCCGCTATGTTGTATATTGGGCTGTGCAGATAGTATCCTGGGGGATAGATTTACTTTATTGGCGATAGAGTTATGCATTAGGTTAGGAAATCTATTGGCCTTGTGTGACGACAGAAGATCCTAATTCCTAATCTAAAGGAAGTGCGTGAGAGGTATATTGTGAATTATACTATAAACAAAAAAGGAATATCATACATTACTTCAATTCAATAAGATCTGGAGACCATTTTAAAATTAGTATGGCCAATTATTTTTTTTAAAAGTATTTATTTATTGAATTTTATTGCAAAAAATATACAACCAAACAACGTGTAGCACCCAACCATTGCCTCTGTTGGGCCACAAGGCAACTCCATCATAATTACAGGGAGAAGACAACTAAAGGTAATCATACACATAGTGAGAGAGCCTTCCCATGACCTCCCAGAGAAGCCCCACACCGACAGACAAACGTACATTCACACTACCACACATCCCAGTGACTCTGAACAGCCCGCCACCAAGCCCCCCCCCCCCCCTGCAGGGCAAATACCTTAGTTAAAAAAGTTACTGAGTAGTTTCGGATGGAAGGTCAGCCGACACATCGAATAAAAGCCACAAGTCCACACCTTATCAAATTTTTCCAGGCACCTACAACTCTTATACAAAAGCTTGGTACAACGAGACATATTTACTAACCATATTCGGGATAAAGGGGGAGGGGACAAATCCACGTCATCACAACAACCTTACGAGCACAAAATAGCAAGAAACGGATCAGGGTACGTCTATGCGACCCAGGTACCACCTCATTGAGAACTCTCAACAAGCACACCACCAGGGTAAGCAGGAAGGGGAAATCTAGATTATACGCTAAAAACCCCATCACCTCCCTCCAAAAAAAGGCTATAACAGGACAATCCCATACCGCATGCATAAAAGTGCCTATCTCCGCAGAACAGCAGAAACATATATCCGACGAGCACACCCCTATACGTTTCAATTTAACATGACTATAGTATAACCTCAAAACATACCTTCACTGAATCAACATGTCCCTACTACTAACCACCGTAGAATAATAGGAGCCCTCCACTACCTTCCACTGGCACTCAGACAAATCAGGAATATTAGCCACCCACTTATGATAGGCTCGCGAGAACGGGCTAGGCCCCAGCATCTGAAGGAGAGCATAGGACTGGGTGAGAGGTTTAGTGAGATCCGTGGTGCCCAGGAGAATCTCTACATCAGAAAACACAGGGGTATATGCCAGGGAGCCAAACTGCGCTTGAACCACATTCCGCAGCAGAAGGTACCTATAAAAGGCACTGCCAGGAATATCATATCTGTCCTTCATCTCCGCAAAGGATAAGAAAACCTGATCCTCCCGGAACAAATTAATCACAAATTTGACTCCATGAGAACCCCAGAAACCAACCTCCTGTAACCCATGTAGTTGAGGTAAATGTACATTCCCCCACAAGGGTGCCCTAGGAGAGACCAGCGGTTGTGGAAACTTGCTAGACACCACCGACCACACCTTAGCTAGTTTTCAGAGGAAGAGTATAAGAGGATCAAGAATATTACCTGTACAGTGAGTTAGTGAGAGCTTCATATGAACCCATCAGTGCTCCAGCCAAAGCACTCGCCGAGTTCGACAAATCCAGATCGATCCACCATGCTGCATAAACCAACTGAGAGGCAAGAAAATAGTTCTATACATCGGGAGCAGCTAAACCACTGTGCTTTTTTGGGGCCTGAAGGAGAGCCCGACCGAGTCTAGGAGACTTTCCCTGCCAATAGAAGGATCCCAGAGCACCACACAATCTATTAAAATATTTCTTGGGGGGGACCACAGGAACAAAGTGGAAAAGATAAAGGAATTTAGGCAGATAAATCATTTTAAAGGGGTTCTTCGGTGCTTTAGACATCTTATCCCCTATCCAAAGGATAGGGGATAAGATGCCTGATCGCGGGAGTCCCGCCGCTGGGGACCCCCGGGATCCTGCACACGGCACCCCTATTGTAATCAGTCCCCGGAGCGTAGGCTTGCATTGAGGGGCGGAGCATGATGTCACACGCCGCCGGCCTGGTGGTCGCCTGTAATCAGTCCCGGAGCAAACACGCTCCGGGTACTGATTACAAACGGGGGGTGCCGCGTGCATGATCCTGGGGGTCCCCAGAGGTGGGACTCCCGCGATCAGGCATCTTATCCCCTATCCTATGGATAGGGGAAAAGATGTGTAAGCACCGGAGAACCCCTTTAAAAATGTTAATCCGTCCAGCTAGGGAGGGAGGACCAGGCCTACAACCTATCTACCGTGGAAGCCAAGAGCGGATCTAAATTCAGGGACATATAATCTGCCAAAGATGCATTAACCTCCACCCCAAGGTACCTAAATCGGGAAACCACCTGCACCCCTGCTGGGATAGAAGAAGGAAGTGAAACGGACGTCGAGAAAGTCATACGGGGGGACTTTCCCCAATTGACCCGCCGACCTGAGATAGGTTTAGCTCTATCTAGTAAGTCAATCAAAGAGACAAGGGAACCCCCTGTATCTGCCAAATATACCAGAGTGTCGTCTGCATAAAGAGAAACCTTCTCTTCAATGGACCCCCTGGGAATGCCGCAGATAGCGGGATCTCTGTGTATGGCCGCTGCCAAGGGCTCAATCGCTAGCGCAAAAAGGAAAGTGGATAGATGGCATCCCTGCCTTGTCCCCCTGCCCAAGAAAAAGGGATCGGAAACATCTAGATTAGTATGAATACAAGCCCTGGGACAATCATACAACAAGCCAACCCAAGCACAAAACTTAGGGCCAAACCCGAACTCGCCCAACACCTCCCAGAGATACGGCCACAGTACAGAATCAAAGGCTTTATAGACATCTAGACTAACCAAGACCCCAGAAGGAAAGCCTTTCCCCACTGCCGCAATATTAAGCTGTAGGCGCTTCATGTCAACATCAGTGGCCCTGCCCGGCAAGAACCCGGTTTGGTCAGGATGAACGATAGAGCTAATCACCCCATATAGGCACGTAGCCAATATTTTAGCAAAGATCTTAATATCGACATTTAATAGGGAGATAGGTCTGTAGGAATCAGGTAATAACAGATCCTTCCCAGGCTTGGTCAGTACCACTATCAATGCTTCCCTCATAGAATCCGGAAAAGAGTCAGCCTCAGCCATCGATCTAAACAAGTTAAGGAGTATAGGGGCCAAAGCTCCTCGTTCATCCCGTACCAAATCACTAACCAACCCGTCTAATCCTGGCATCTTTCCATGGGGAAGATATTTAATAGCCTGTGTAACCTCCTCTAGAGTAAAAGGGGCATCTAACGCCTCTGCGTGAGCACGGATAAGCCTTGGAAGTGACAAATCCTTTAGAAAAAACAGAAGTTCCCCCTGACAGGGCATAGAAGTGACAGAATAAAGAGAGGAGTAGAAATCCCTGAAGAAAGAGTTAATTAGCTGGGGATCAGACAACAGGGAGCCATCCCCCCCTTTGATACAGGGAATAGACGCTGCAGGGCGACTACTTCTAGCCAACTACGCTAAAATTTTCCCATTTTTATCACCAAATGCAAAGAGCGCTGCTTCCCTATCAGCTAACCTCAACCGAACCCTATCCTTCTGGACAAGCAGTAGAGCCCTCTGCGCCTTCACCCATGCCCGTTCACCGTCAGGGGTAGGATCTCTAATGTAAGCTGCCTCCAAAGCACTAACTTCATGCAACAATTTAGTCTCCGTGGCCAACCTAAGCTTCCTCTGACCCGCCACCCCCGCTACAAAAGCACCCCTAATTGTAGCCTTGTAGGTGTTCCACTGAATTAGAGGATCAGGATACAGAGCATTATGCTCCCAGTACTCAGAATGAGCAGCCCCCCAGGCCTCTACTACCACCTCCGACTGTAGCCAACCAGGGTGCATGCGCCAAATACGGGAGAGGGGGCTAGGACCTAACGTGAGAACTACCAATATTGCAGAGTGGTCTGAGATCCCCCTAGTGCTGTAAGAAACGTCTCTTACCGCTTGAAGGAGATCCTCGACGCCAGTGCAAGATCTATACGAGAGAAGGATCTGTGAGCAGCAGAGTAGAAGGGAAAAGCAGATGCTGTGGGATATTTCAATCTCCAAAGGTCAGTCAGGCCCAACGCCGAGCACCAGGTATTAAAATGAAGGGAGCCAGGGTCAGCAGCAGTGGTGCGATCGAGCTGAGGATCAGGAACTACATTGAAGTCTCCTACAAGTAAAACAGGATCAGAGGGAAAAGACAAGAGTTTGTTAGCAATGGACTCCAGGACAGAGACCTGAAATGGAGGAGGGACATAGACAGAGACAAGGACAAACGAGAAAGAGCCCAGAGAACAGTGCAAAATGACAAACCTCCCAAAGTGATCACAGGCTACCACCAATGGCAGGGACTTAGTAACTAAGAATGAAATACCCCTGGCATAACTGGAATAGGAAGTATGATATCCCTGAGCTATCCATGCCCTCTTCAGAGCAAGTACCTTCTGTCCCGTGATGTGAGTCTACTGTAAGCAAATAATATGAGGTGACTGTCGTTTCACAAAGTCCATGCATAAGGCCCTCTTGAACTTGGAATTAAGCCCACGGACGTTCCAGCTAATAACTTTCAAGGTACCCCTCACTAGTAACGATCAAAGATAGGAGCAGTAGGAAGCAATGAAAGGCCCAGAGGAGGAAGGACGGAGCACCAGGACCACACACATACCACAAAAAGACAAACAGGGCACAAACAGATAACAGAGAAACAGATACAACAACACATAAAACAATCACATGAATTCCCTGTCTAACACTAAACGGGACATAGCAACTACTATCCCCTAACACAGTGCAGACCTATACCCAAAACTACAACTATTGCAAAGCGTCCGCTAAACACTAAGCAACTGGAAGACGACTCTAACAGAGCGCCCCCGCTACCCCACCTACAGTAAATCGTCCGGTAGCTAAGTATAACCCATGGATAACTCAGGGAGAGCCGGAACCTATGGAGTCCCTAGTGATCTAACTCCCTTCCCCTAACTAAACCCAAGAACATGGCGGAAGGAGTGATGAGCAGGACAGTCCATCACATTGCAGCGCCACCCCACCATAAACTAGAGGTGGCCAGTAGCTAAATAACTAGACCCAGGAAACCTAGGGGATCAGGAACCTAAAAGGACCCTAAAGGAGACTACCTCCCTAACACCTAACTAAAGACAAGCCTGGGGAACAGTCTCCAGCAGGGGTGATCAGGAAAAAGTCAATCCGGAGGCTGTGCCGGAGGGGCCGCATCCACCCAATGGAGTGCTTCTGTCAGGGAAGTGAAGAACTTGGCCGTCGCTCCATTAACAACTCTCAAGCGGGCCCGGGTACAACATGGAGTAGCGGTATCCCTTGGCACGTAGCTTCGCCCGAACCTCCGTAAACTGCACCCGCTGCTTGCAAAGCTCCACTGAAAAGTCAGGATAGAAGGACACTCTACTGCAGTCACAGAGGACCTCTCTGCACGGCCCTGAGAATAGCATCCCTGTCTCTGAAGTGCAACAACTTGGCCAGGAAGGGACGAGGAGGGCCACCAGGAGGAGGCGGCCGTGCCAGAACACGATGAGCACGCTCAATCGAGAAATATGGAGAGAAGGTTTCCAAGGGCAGGATCTCCTTCAACCACTTTTCTAGGAATAACACAGGGTAATAGGCAGCTAGGGTGACCTAAATAATGTTTGGGTTAATTCCACAGTCTCTCTACTTTGGGGGGGAAGGATGGGTGGGTTCAGTTACATGTAGGAAAATTTTGTTAAGTTAATTTTCCTTGCTTTTTGATTTGTAGTAATAAATCACAGTAATACGTATAAGAATAATTTACTTCTTGTATTCTGTGCAAATATATATGTAATAAAAATTTTGATAAAAAAAAACTTCCATAAACTTCCATAAATTCCACATGTAAACTTGGGTTGATTTTCTGGCCGCAAATCTTTGCCTCATTGCAGGTCATCAGAAACAAGGTCAAGCTGGAATTTCTAAAACCAGCCTTAGACTAGGTTCATACTCTGTTAGTGCTCCCATTAGTCATATCTGTTAAAAGCAGGGTGCCAATGTATACTGTTGTGGGAGCAGCAAACTCCATTGTTTCTATGGGTGACTCTGTTCGGGACCTATGCGCTATTTCAAAAGCGCAGCTGCCCACGCTTTTAAGTCCACTTAAAATAGCGCGTAGGTCCCAAACTGAGTCACTAGGGGACTCCATTCAGTCATAGTAATCAATAGGGTTCACTGTTCCTGTTAACAGTATGCATCGGCATTTCGCATGCATTAAAGGGGTATTTTGGGTTTATACATCTTATCCCCTATCCAAATCAATCCAATCAATGTATGATCACAGGGGTCCTGACGCTGGGGACCCCCACGATCTATGTGCAGCCCCGGCATTTTGTGCTGAGCGCTGCCTCTGAGACGGGGACATGACGCTACAGCCACGCCCAGCATAGACATGAATGGAGGGCGTGGCGTGATGTCGCTTGTGGGCGTGATGTCACGTCACCGTCTCGGAGGCAATGCCTGGAACAGAATGCCGGGGGCTGCACAGAGATCGTGGGGGTCCTTTGGAAAGTGGATAAGATGTATAAACCCGGAATACCCCTTTAACATAGTATGAACCTATCCTTAGGCTAACTTGTTAGGCTAAGTTTCCACACAGGCTTTTTTTCTGGCATTTTTTGGAAAACTGCCACTACAGTTTTTAAGCCAAAGCCAGAAGTTTGTTCTAAAGGAATGGGAATTTTAAAGGAAGGCCATCTCCTCCCCTATGGATCCACTTCTGACTTTGGCTCAAAAACTGCTGTGGCAGTTTTCCAAAAAAATGGCAGAAAAAAAAACCTGTGTGGAAACCTAGTCTTCAGGGTGTTTCTGCTACAGGAGACTGCATATTGTTAAAGGAATTGGTCTCCTCTGAAGTCTTTGAGCTAAAGGACAAGACCCAAAGAACGCCTTGAAATATATTGCTAATGAGTCGCTTTCCCTTTCACATGTATTATCCCTCTAAATTAAAAGTGCATTGCTGATATAAAGAACAGTACGCATAAGGCCAGATTCATACAAGTAAAAATTTTCTACCACCTGTGGGGAAATCTTTGACAATTCTAAACGCATGCACATATTTCTGCACAGAATACATCTGCAGCATGTGGATGAGATCAGCAAAGTCCACCTATGCTGAGCACAGGTAAGACCCCTTTCACACTATAAAATGTATCCGTTTTAAAGATCCATTCAATGTTCCGTTATAAAAACCCTTAAAATCGTCTGTTAAACGTCTGTTACAAAATCCCATTATAGTCTATGGGATTTTTACATTATCCGTTTTAACCCCTCATAGCCCGTTATTAATAACGGACATTATTTTGTGACGGGAGAAACTAACGGGAGAAATAGTGCATGCACTATTTCTTCCGTTCTTTCTCCAATCACAAAATAACATCAGTTATTAATAACGGGTTAAAACTGATAATGTAAAAATCCCATAGACTATAATGGGATTTTGTAACAGACATTTAACGTCCAATTTTAAGGGTTTTTATAACGGAACATTGAACGAATCTTTAAAACGGATTAATTTTAAAGTGTGAAAGGGGCCTTAGATCAGAGGAATTTCCGCCAAAATGGTAAAAACTAGCCTGGTCTAATATTATGTACATTTTTCACAATATATAGAAACAAAAGCACAAAATAAGTCATAGCCTAAAAACAGAATGATAAAAAAGACAGGGAATAGAACATATGATTTTCTTTATATAAACAACTCTATTTCACATAAAAACCTTCAATAAAAAAAAAGACATTTTGCAACAGCATCAGGAATGCAGTATCTTTGGAAGGACCTTCTGTAGTAGTAGTGCAGTCTGTAGATTCCCTGTGACATGTAAGCGACCTGTTGTGTAAGCAATCATGGGATTCAAGTCTCCTCGAACAACAGACAGGAGATCGGCTTCTGTAATCTCTAGAGTAACATCAGGGGAGAAAGTGAGGATTCCCATGCCACAAAGTCCAGATCCTGTAAGGAGGAA